>NW_006408537.1:24029253-24035289 GCF_000296735.1 Chrysochloris asiatica | reverse complement strand
ATATAATTAAAAACATGTAAACAGTAGAAGACAAAACAGATTACTGGGATCTCCTAAAAGTTAGACACGTGCAACAAAAAATTTCACCAAAAAAATTAAAAGAGAGCCCACAGACCGGGAAAAAATTTTTGTAATGATATCAGACAAGAAACTAATCTCTAAAAGTTATAGAAAACTACAACACCTCTACAAGAAAAAGACAAATTACCCAATCTAAAAACAGACACTTGACCAAACATATTCAGGCAGCCAAAAAACATGACAAAATTCTTGAAATAATAAGCTGTTGTTGTTGTTGTGTGCCATCAAGCCAGTTCCAACTCATAGTGATCTTGTATAGGGTTTCCAAGGAGTGGCTGGTGAGCTTGAACTGCCAACCTTGCAGTCCAAACCAAACTTGCAGTACAGTGCCAATCCCGCAGACCCCACCAGAACTCCAGAGTGCTCTTTCTGAACCTATTGGTGGTGGTGATAGTGGTGGTTATGTGCCGTGGAGTCAGTTCCAACTCACAGTGACCCTGTACAGGGTTTCCGAGGCTGTAAATCTTTACAGGAGCAGAAAGCCTCATCTTTCTCCTGCGGAGCAGCTGGTAGTTTCGAACTGCTGACCTTACAGTTCGCACAGCCCAATTCGTAACCACTACGCTACCTGAGCCCGTTAGAGAGATGTAAATCAAAACAGCAATAAGATAGCATCTCATGCCAGCATTAATATCCAAGTCCAAAAAAAAAAAAAAAAAAAAAATACACACACACAGAAAACAACAAATGTTGATGAGGGGGTAAAGAAACTGGGACCCTCCTACATTGCTGATGCGACTCTAATATGGTGCAACCAATCACTATGGAAAATGGTATGGTATTTCCTCAAAAAGTTAGAAAATTTGCATAAATAGAAATACTGCATCTCTCTACCAGGTATATATCACCAAGAAATAGAGCCATGACATGCACACCCATATTCATCACAGCACTATTCATAATAGCAAAAAGATGGAGCAAGCCTAAATATCCATTAATGGAAGAATGGATAAACAAACATTGGTATATACACACAATGGACTACTACACAGCATTGAAGAATAACAATGAATCTGTGAAACACCCTGGGTATGTTAAAGAGGTATGGAAGGGTGTGAAGAATCACACCCACCTGTAGATAAAGGTTTGGTTGTGAAACACCAAGGAATCTGGAGGACATTATGCTGAGTGAAAGTCAGTCACTAAAGGACACTATTGTAAAAACTCAAGAAAAGGTTTTCATGCTAAAAAAAAAAAAAAATCCTTTGATGGCTACAAGGGATGGTAGGGGAGAGAGAGTAATTCACTGGATACAGGGTAGACACATGTTAACTTGGGTAACAGGGAGGGTAATTCCAAGAAGAGGGAGGTTGAGGGTTGAGAGAAGAATCATGAAGACAGATGAAGACACAGAGAGGAATGCAAAGGTTAAAGGGGGATAGAGGTAAATACTGTTAAATACACAACCCTGGAACAAGAATGTTCCATGGGTAGATACATGGACTGATACACAACTGAATGGGCATGGGATGGAGAGTGGGAGTATATCCACAATACATAAGGATTTGACAGAGAATATTTGACTGTGGGTCTTTAATACCACTATTATTCAAATGGAATCCTGTGGGTTACTGCGTGTGGATTGCAAAGTTGGTTTGAGCCACAAGGTAAGTGGTCCAAGTTCACCAGTTGCTCCTTGGAAATCCTACACAGGGTCGCTATGGGTCAGAACTGACTTATAGACTCAGTTCAAATAGACTCCTGGTGTGGCACTGTAGGATTAGCACAAGTCTGAGAATCACAACGTCAGCAATTCAAACCCACCAACTGCTCCTCGGAAACCCTATACAGGGTCGCTGTAGTCAAAACCGACTCAACAGCACTCAACAACGACATTATTCAAATTATGCACCAAGCACTAAAGCCAGATCCAGCAGGGAAGAAATGTTATTTGGTGGGTATTACAGACTTTGTCTCAAAGAGACATCAGATAATTCAGTATACCACAATGACCAAGGAAAATACTGAGAAGAATGAAAGAATAAAGTACAACTAGGGTATTTACTAAAACAGACAATCCTGCAACAATGGTATTAACAAACAATACTTTACAAGTATACATAGGTAGCTGGGTATGCTAAAGAGGTGTAGAAGGGTGTGAAGAAACAAACCCACCTGTAGATAAAGGTTTGGTTGTGAATCTGTTTACATACATAATTGTAGGTGTTGCAGGTTTATTAATTTAGAGAAAGCACACAAGGCACACCGTCATGGAAACTACTTAGACATAATCAAGTATCTCCTGAGATGAAGTTCCTACATTCGAACTCAAAGGGCCATAGATTCAGGAAATACCTATGTCAAATGGCACAACATAGTTCGTAGATATGTTTTGCATCCTACGGAGTAGTGTCTGGGGTCTTGAAAGTTTTCAGGTAGCCATCTAATACACAACTACTGGTCTCTTCCCATCCACAGCAAAGGAGAATGAAGAAAACAAAGACACATGGATCAATTAATACAAAGGGTTACTGGACCACATGAACCACAGCCTACATGAACCTGAGACTAAAAGAACTAGATGGTGTCTGGCTACCACTACTAATTGCTCTGACTGGGATCACAATACAGGATTCTAGACAAAGCAAGAAAAACTGTTGAACAAAAATTCAAATTTACAAAAGGACCACACTTTCTTGTCTGAAAGAGACTAGAGGAAACCCTTAGTTTATGGCTCTTCTGACCTGGAACTGAAGCCATTCCCAGAAACCACCTTTCAGCCAAAGAGTAGACAAACAATAACACTTGAGAAGAACATGTTTCTTTGAACAATCAATTATACAAGATTAAAAGGACAACATTTACCCCAAAGCAAAGATGAGAGGATTGGAAGGAGAAAACATTTGGAAGAAAGGAAACAAGATACCCAGAGCAGAAATGGGGAGAGTGCTGATAGGTAGTAAGGAATTCAACCAATGTCATGGAACACTGTATGTACAAACTATTGAATGGAAAATTAACTTGCCAAGTAAACTTGCATCTAAAGTATATGCAAAAAAAAAAAATTTTTTTTTTTTAACCTGAAGTACTTTTCTATTACTGGCTGGAGTTGAAAAGAACATGTGCAAACGCAGTTTCCAAAATCAGTGGCCAAAATATGGACATTTGAAGGAGAAGCTGTGACTCTTTCCTAAGCAGCACAGAATACAATGTCTCAAACAGAGGCTCAGGGGAGAGTGAGCCTCAGGCATCTGGAAGTTTGGAATAAGGCAGGGAAATGGCTTTGTTTGATCTGAGCTTTTATTAATGTCAGAGCAGCTTCTTCAAGTACTGATGTTAGAGTCTGGATATTATCTTTAAGAAATCCTGAATCTTCCACTGAGCAATTAAACAATGGGACAATACACAAATGACTTTGCAGTACTTATAATATTCAGTGCTTATCTTTTATTTTATAATGACGTAGAGAATAATGCTCAAAGACTTTTTCATATAGTATCTCTTCAACTGTCAAAATTCTAGGAGGCAGACAGGAAGGAAACTCTCACTTCCATTTGATGGATAAAGACACTGAGAAGCACAGAGAATAAGAAAGCAGTGCCAGGTGACAGAGCTTTGTTGCTGTTAGGTACCATCAAGTCAGTATCCACTCATAGTAACCGTAAACACAGCAGAACGAAACACTGCCCAGTCCTACACAAACTCACAATCATCGTTACACTTGAGCCCATTGCTGCTGTCACTGTGCCAATCCATCTCACTGGGAGGTCTTCCTCTTTTTCTCTGACCCTCCACTTTACCAAGTCTGATGTCCTTCTCCAGGGACTAGTCCCTCCTGACAGGGCTAGTAATCAGTAAACCAGGAGGTTCACCCAAATTTCTTGTTTTTCACCACTCTACCCTGTGTTGGCCTTTCCCAAACAAGCCGTTCTTATCTTCCTTAGCACACAAAAACCTCTAAAAGGATCAGTGTATCAAGTGGGGGAAAGACTGATATTGAAACATCAAAGATTCTGACTCCCTTTCACATTCAAGCTATTTGTTTAAGAGAAAACTTGGGCTTTCTGTCCAGTGACCTAATTCCAAATACCATGAGAATTGCAGTTCTGTTTCATAGCATCATGCTTTATAATTTTTCATTTTGATAGCTTTTCTCCATGGTCAGGTACAAGTGATGGCAGTAAATAACTGATATATTTCTCTGTCTTCTTTAAAGGTGGTCCAATTCAATGCATTTCCTGGCGGCTCATTACCCAAGAGAGACTGGAGGACTGGCAGCTTGCTTGACCTCATTTTCAGGATACACTGTAGTCTGTACAATCCATTAGCTATCTAACCCATCTCATTGCAAGATAAACTCAGGAACAGGGTAGGGGTAAAGAGGCTGTGTGAGGCAGCTGCATCTACCAGCACCTCTGCAGGCTATGTGGGACAGGAAACCAATAGGTCAGTGCTATGTGAGTCTGAGTCTGGCATCTTTGGCAGTGCACAATGGCAGAATTCGATAAAATGCCTGGTAATGGATTCCAGCAGGATTTTCTGGGGTTGGTGTCTAAGAGCTGAAATAGTCATGACATTCATTTTTCTGTACTTGTTCCAGCACTGTCGGAATCAAAGCTTGCTCCAAATCAAAAGGTACACTGTCTTTTGGTAACTTATTTTTATCACTTGCCATTAGTTTTCAAAGAGTTATTCCCTTTTACTCTCACCCTTCACATTCTTCCATTGCTCCTGAAACCTGTTATGCTTTATACCTGAGGACAAAAGCAGCGGGAAAGAGTGATTTCCACTCTCCCACATCCCTCCTTTTCAGACTCAAAGCCTGAAAAAGTTAAGACTTTTGAGAGAATTGTTCCCACAGGAGTTTGATGGGGAGGATGCCCTTGGTCATAATTATAATGACATTAATAAAAATCTGATAGTATTTGCACTCACATACACATGCACACAAATAAACATTCACTATAATTAATCCCAAACCCAAACCACTGCCATGGAGTCAATTCTGACTCGTAGTTACCTTACAGGACAGTAGAACTGCACCATAGGATTTTTAAGGCTGTTCATCTTGCAGAAGCAAATCGCCAGAACTTTATCCCCCTCCCGAGTGATTGATGGGTTCAAACCACTGACCTTTTGATTAGCAGCTGAATGTTTTAACTACTGTGCCACCAGAGCTCTCTCCTCTTCCTTTATCCTCTCAAATAATTAGAAGAAAAGAGAGATTTTTTAATGGGGCACTTTGAATGCCAAGAGAACCTGAAAGTACCTGCACCACACACACACACAATTACAAACCTTCCAAAAGCCTGCCTGCTGAGCCTTGTTGTGTAGCTATTTGCTTTCATATTCATAAAAACATTGTGATCCTAATTCCTTGAGTTTCCCTTGCTTCATTAGAAGTGTCAGAGCCAAAGAGAACACAGCCACCATCTCATTTTACACCAAAGTAACCACAGCCAGAGGGGGAAGTGGCTTGCCAGTCCAGTTCTTTCATTAGGCCAGCCGCTCCTTGAGAAACAGTTTGAAATGTTCCATTTCTTCCACAAATGTATACTGACCACTGACAGGCCCTCATCTAGGTCATTTGTTGTTGTTGTTGTTGTTGTTGTTAGATGCCATCAAGTCGGTTCCGACAAATAGCAATCCTATATAGGGTTTCTGAGGAGCAGCTGGTGAGCTTGAACTGCTGACCTTGCAGTCCAGTGCATTAACCTGCAGCACTACACCAGGAATCCCATCTAGGCCATGAGGAACAGAAAAAGAAGGCAAGAACTAGTTCTTGAAGATGCCCAATTCTTAATGTCTTTTTGTCATTAAAGACAAACAAAAATAATCATTTTGTGTTAGATGAAAATTTTAAATTTAGTAGAAGTTAAGGAAAAATAATATTTAATACCTCTATAGATACTGTTGTGGCACTGTGGGCTAATGCATCAGACTACAAAGTCGTTTGAACTGCAAGTTCAGTGGTTCAAGCTCACCAGCTGCTCCTTGGAAACCCTATACAGGGTC
>NW_006408537.1:24026583-24027928 GCF_000296735.1 Chrysochloris asiatica | reverse complement strand
AAGGTCAGGCTACCTTAGTCCTCAAATTGATATCTTTACTCTTAAACACTTTAAAGAGGTCTTATGCAGCAGATTTGCTGAATGGAATACATCATTTGATTTCTTGACTGCTGCTTCCACGAGTGTTTGTTAGCCCTTTTCGTGTGATTCCCTGGCCTTTGCCAGACTTCACCCAAAGAATTGGTGTGAGTAATCTGGCACAGAAAGCTGTTACCGGAAGTCAGATTTTCTCAATCAAGAGGGTTTTACTATAAAGCAAAAGTACATTCCAAAGAGGAAACGACTCTTTCTCCAAAGAGTGGAGAAGACTTGTGAAGTTTCAATGAAAGCTTCTGTCTTTTGAGGTCTAACACATGCTAATAAAGGGAAGGTTTATTCATTGCTTTTCCTGGAGTGAGAAGATTTTTCCAGGAAGTGGGGTACCACCCCTTTAATGTCCTTATTTGGTCTTAGTCGATCTGTCCTGGGGCTGGTGGGTGTGTTATTTACCATGCTAATGAGGCAAAGAAGGGCACTCAGTAGTCTTTTTGCCCATGCTCCAGCTGGGGATAGTTCCTTTACCATCCCCCTTTCCTGCCTGATGCCCTCTGCTGGCTGATGATTGACAGCTTCCTTCAATCCCCCAGACCTTCAGCATCATTCCTCAGAAATTTCCCTTATCTGTCCCTATTATGCTGATTGTGGATCCAAGCAAAATGAAGTCTTTGACAACTTTAATCTTATCTCCATTTATCATGATGTTATTTATTTGTTCAGTTGTGAGTATTTTTGTTTTCTTTACATTGAGGTACAATCCATACTGAAGGTTGAAGGCTTTGATCTTCAACAGTAAGTATTTTAAGTCCTCTTCCTTCCAACAAAAAAAGTTGTATCTGCATATCAGAGGTTGTTAATGAGTCACCCTCAATCCTAGTTCTTAGTCAAGCTCTAGCTTCTCAGAACCATCAGTTCTTGATCATATGAAATGCTACCCATTCAGATGGTTGAATATCAATTAATTCTTTTTGCTACAGCCACTCTGTATTCCTTCCATCTCCTTTTAATGTTTTCTGCATCGTTCAGTATTTTACCCATAGAATCCTCTAATATTCAAGTTGAGGCGTGAATTTTTTCTTCAATTCTTTTAAAGAAATTCTTGGGAAATGCTGAGCATGTTCTTCCCTTTTGGTTTCCTATCTCCAGTTCTTTGTACATTCCATTATAATACTTGACTTTGTCTTCTCTAGCTGTCTTTTGAAATTTTCTGTCCAGTTCTTTTACTTCGTCGTTTCTTGCATTTGCTTTAGCTTCTCTATACTCAAGAGCAAGTTTCAGAGTTTCTTTTGGCATCCATTTTTATCTTTTC
>NW_006408537.1:24022795-24025820 GCF_000296735.1 Chrysochloris asiatica | reverse complement strand
ACAAAGTCTGGCCATCCTGGCTTCTAAGGAGCATCTGACTGTACTTCTTCCAACATAGATTTGTTGTTTTCTGTTGTTGTTGTTATTTTCTTCTGGAAGCTCTTGATACTTTTGATATTCTTATCTAATACCATAATGCAATTCTTTTAAAGTCTTCCTTATTCATTATTCAGCTTTCACATGTATATGAGGCTACTGAAAATACCATAGCTTAGGTCAGTCACACCTTAGTTCTCAAACTGATGTCTTTGCTCTTGAACACTTTCAAGAGGTATTTTGCAACAGATTTACCTAATTCAGTATATTGTTTGATTTCTTGACTGCTGCTTCCATGAGTGTTGATAAGTGGATCTAAGAAAATGATTTATTTGGCAATTTCAATCTTTTCTCCATTTATCATGATGTTATTTATTCGTCGAATTGTGAGGATTTTTTTTTATGTCTTTACATTGAGATGCAACCCATATGGAAGGCTGTTGTGATGTTGTGAATCATCTAATGTCTTTTCTAGACACAGTCTGTTGTTAAGTGCTATCGAGTCAGTTCTGACTCATTGAAATCTTGTATAGGGTTTCTGAGGAACGGCTGGTAGGTGTGAACTGCTGACCTTGTGGTTTGGTCCCACAATACCACACCAGGTGTCTGTAATGCCCACCAAACAACACTTTTGCCCTGCTGGGTCTGAGTAAGAGAAGGTGGACGAATATAAAGATAGAATGACATGGTTCAGTTGTGGATGTTAGCAAGAGTTCATTGTAATTGTAAAAACTTGAAGCTTTAGCATGGGTTTAAAATGAGTCATCTCAGAAGCAGAAAATGAAATCTCACTACCATCAAAGAAAAAGAGCCAGGATTGGAGCACATCCTTTAGACACCAAGATCCCTGAACTTCCTTGATCCAGGGACAGACAGCTGTGACACTGGAGGAGTGACAGAGGAACAGCAACAGCAGCACCAGGAACCAGAGTATGAGACAGATTAGAGGACTTCCCAGCCCATGGAGCAAGTAAAGCTGAGTGACTTCAGGCCAGAAGCTTGCTTGTAGAGTGGGATACCTACAAGCTTTTAAATGGGGGAGCTAGGTTTACAGACCCACAGAAATAGAGCCAAGTGTCTTCAGGCTGAGACTTAGGGCGGAGAGTTGTGTCCAGTGGGCGTTTATCAGCAACAAACCAGAAAAACTCTGTGCTGAGCATTTTCTTATTCTGCATTGTAACCTATTTGTTGTTGTTGTTGTCATGTGCTGTGGAGTCGGTTCCAACTCATAGTAACCTGTTAGCTTTCCTAATAAACCCCATAACTGTGAATATGGTGTCTCAGTTCTGTGTGACAATTGCAAAGAATTAGTGAAACCAGGATGAGTAAAGAACAGTGTAGGAGGAATGATTGGTGCTTCATATATTTATAGCTGTGGTCTTTGACCTTCATCAGTTAAGTTGAAGTCCTCTTTGCTTTCAGTAAGCAAGGTTGTAATATCTGCATATCACAGATTGTTAATGAGTCTTCCTCCAATCCTGATACCAAGTTCTTCTTCATAAAATCCATGTTCTTAGATGATTTGCTCAGCATGCAGAATGAATAAGTATGGTGAAAGAATACAATTCTTGTGCACAACTTTCCTGATTTTGAACAATTCAGTGTCCCCTTGTTCTGTTCAAATGACTGCCTATCAGTTTATGTATATGTTCCTCATGAGCACAATTAAGTCTTTGCAATGTTATCCATAGCTTGTCATGATCTACACAATCAAAAACCTTTGCATAGTCAATAAAGCACAGATAAGCATCTTTCTTGTATTCTCTGCTCTCAGCCAAGATCCATTGTACAGAAGCAATAATATCCTTCCTTCCATGTGCTCATCTGAATCTGACTTGAACCTTTGGCAGTTCCTTGCTGATGTACTGTTGCAGCCATTGCCTGATTACCTTTAGCAAGTAAAGATAATATAGTTGGTAGAATTCTTCACTTTCTTCATCACTAACTTTTGTGGCTGGTCTGTAAATCTGAGCAATAGTGGTATTAACTGGTCTTCCTTATAGGTGTATGGATATTATCCTATCACAGACAGCACTATATTTCTAAATCGATCTTGAAATGTTCTTTCTGATGATGAATGTGATGCCATTTCTCTTCAGTTTGTTATTCCCAGCATTGTAAACCATAGAATTGTCTGATTCAAAATAGCCAATACTAGTGCATTTCAGTTCACTCATGCCTTGGATATCAATCTTTATGTGTTCCATTTCATTTTTGACAACTTCCAATTTTCCTAGCTTCTTATTTTGTACATTCTGTGTTCCAATTAGTAATTAACTTTTTGCAGCTGTTTTTTCTCTTTTTGAGTTGTGCCCCATCAGCAAATGAAGGTCCAAAAGCTTTGCTACACTCACATCATTACAGTCAACTCTACTCTGGTAGCGTAGTGGTTACGAATTGGGCTACTAACCTCAAGGTTAGCAGTTTGAAACTACCAGCTGTTCCTTCAGAGAAAGATGAGGCTTTCTGCTCCCATAAAGATTTACAGCCTCAGAAACCCTATAAGGGACTTATGAGTCAGAACCGACTCCACGGCATATAACCACTACCACCACCACCTACCTACTTTGAGGAGGCGACTCTTCCCCAGTCTTAGTTTGAGTGCCTTCCATCTTTTGGCACAGTCTCTGATAATGTTCTGGTGCTATTTGTGTTTTCCTCTGCCAGCACTGTATCTGACAATATTCCACTGCTATTCCTAAGGTTTTCAGTGGCTAACCTTTCAGAAGTAGTCCACTTCTGAACTTCTTCTCTCCTCCTTCCTAGTCTGTCTTAATCTGCTAGCTCCTCTGAAACCTGTCCACCATGGGTGACCCTGAAGTTATTTAAAATACCAATGGCAGAGTCTCTAGCAACACAGCAACACAGCTACCACAGTAAGACAAATTAACAAATGAATTTGTTGTTAAGTACCATGGAGTCGGTTCTGACTAGTAGTGGCCCTGCACAGGGTACTGGTAGCGTAGTGGTTACGAATCGGGCTGCGAAC
>NW_006408537.1:24020218-24021961 GCF_000296735.1 Chrysochloris asiatica | reverse complement strand
GTAAATATATATATGTGTGTGTATATATATATATATATCCCAGCTTTGAAGAGTTGTTTAAACAATGTACCCACTATCCCACAATTATCCAAGTGGTGGAATCCAGATTCCAGGGTGCATTCGCTTAATCACTATCCTCTATTAATGGTGATAGCTAAAGTTTGTTGTAAGTTTTCCTTTTTCACCAAATTTGAATCCCAAATTGACTTTGCACTGTCATTGAGCCATGCTTCAAAGCTGCTTCATCCATCTAGTGGGTTCAGAATAATGTTAAATGAGCCTCAGGAAAACATAATTGAGAACCCAATTATTTCAGGGAAAATCCTAGAATAAAAATTTATTAGTTCCCTACTGCTGCATAGCAAATGACTACAAGACAACGTAGCCCAAGAGAAACACAGCATTATTATTTCAACATTTCCAGCAGTTTGACACATTTTATCAGAGTCCTCTGCTCATGGTCTCAGTCAACAGCAGCCTTACCTGGAGGCCCCACTAGGGAAAGAGCCTCTTCCAAGCTCACTCTTCCAAGATTTCTGGCAGAATTTTCCTTGATGTACCATTGTCATACTAACTCATCATCTAGAGGTTGCTCTCTGGTCCTTGCTATGTGGCCCCCTCCATGTAAGCAAAAGAAACACCCCTCACACCAGACTAGTTCTTCAAATCATCTGACTTCTGCTGCAAACAGTTGACGAAAATTCTCTGCCTTTAACCAGCTTGTGGGTTTAGATTGATCCCAACCTTAATCCTAGCTTAAGGTTGACTGACTAGTGACCTTTATTACATCTGAAAATCCCTTTTCCAAGTGCTGTAACATAATCACTGAAATAATGCCACTGGGCAGGAATCACTAAGGTCATTATCCAGAGTCTAATTGTCTTTAGTCTCTTAATCTAGCTCATCATTTTCTGTCATTATTGTAAAGCATCTATAAGTATTGTAGAATTAAATTTCATCATAATAAAGAACTCTAACCTTGATTTGCAATTTTGAAGTCCTGGTGTGGCACGGTAGGATGAGCACTGGATGGCTAATGACAAGGTCAGTGGTTCAAACCCACCAGCTGTTCCTTGGAAACCCTATACAGAGTCACTGTGAGTCAGAACCAATTCAATGGCAATTAATAATAACATGGGTAAAATATTGAATGATGCAGAAAGTATCAAAAGAAGATGGAAGGAATATGTAGCGTCACTATGACCCAATGTTAAACCATTTATAGCGGTAGCATATGATCAATAACTGAGATACTAATGGAAGAAGTCCAAGGTATACTGAAGGCATTGGCAAAGAACAAGGCTCTGGAATTGATGGAATACAAATTGAAATCTTTCAAGAAACTGATGAAGTACTGGAGGTACTCACTCATCTGTGCCAAGAAATTTGAAAAACAGCTACCTGGACAACAAATTGGAAGAGATCCATATTTGTGCCCACCCGAAAGAGAGGTGACCCAACAAAATGCAGAAATCAACCAACAACAACAACATATGAATGCAAGTAAACTTTTACTGAAGATAATTTTAAAGTGGCTGCAACAGTATATCAATAAAAAACTGCCAGGAAATTCAAGTCAGATTCAGAAGACATAGTACTAGGTATATCATTGCTGACAGCAAAAGGATCTTGTGAAGAATGGGTATTATAGAACATTTAATTGTGTTCATGAGGAACCTGTACATAGACCAAGAAGCTGGGGTTTTTCTTAATAGAACAAAGGGGCACTGGAATGTTTAAAAT
>NW_006408537.1:24015434-24019493 GCF_000296735.1 Chrysochloris asiatica | reverse complement strand
CAGGAGGGTCCAGTCCCTGGAGAAGGACATCATGCTTGGTAAAGTGGAGGGTCAGTGAATAAGAGAAAGACCCCCAATGAGATGGAGTGGCACCGTGGCAGCTGAAATGGGTTCAAGTGTAACAATGGTGAGGATGGTGCAGGTCTGGGTAGTGTTTCATTCTGTTATGCTTAGGATTGCTATGAGTCAGAGCTGACTCAATGGTACCTAACAACAACAAGACTTTCTCCTATAGATCACAAAGAGAAGGTAGATGTAATGCAGTTCTGATTTGAGCTGATGTGTGAGCCCTTCTCTTCTGGTTGTACAGTTATAGTGTTACCTGTGAACATTGCTGCTGCTGCTGTTATTGCGTGCCATCAAGTCAGTTCTGACACATAGCAACCCTGTATCGAGTTTCCAACGCTGTGCATCTTTGTAGGAGCAGAAAGCCTCACTTTCCTCCTGTGGAGCCAACTTTGTGGTTCACAGTCAGTACTGACCATAAGGAGCCACCGCACTCCCCTTACTATGTATTAGCAATGAGCAATTAAAAATGTCCATTTTTAATACCATCAAAAACTATGAAACACCAGATACTGCAGTGTGTGATGGGAAGACAAATGAGAATCATGAGACTATGAGTTAATCATTTTATAGTCTAGTGAACCTGTACAGGTTCTTGTCCCAGGGGTTTTTTCCTAACCTGGATGTTAACAATACTGAATGAGATTAGGTTGATTCTCAATTTTTCTAAATCATGTACTCTTCTGAAATTTTGGTAAAAGCCATAGAATCAGTCCTAGAAAAACATTCTCAAAGAGATGCATATCCAGTAAAACCTGTGAGAACTGGAACTCGAAGGGAAGCCTCGCTTTTCCAGGTATCGCAAGTTTTCCACCTTTGACAGGAAATGGTCTTATCACTTTTTTGTTGCTCCTTTTAGGGAAAAATATATTCATTTTCCTTTTCTGACAGATTTCTACCTTGTACAGGTTTTCGACTCTAAACAGGTTTTACTATAATTTGAAGGGAATTAATCACAGACTCCCAATTAACACCACCTAGCCCAAATAATCTCCAAGACCTTTGCTAGACTTTTAGAAAATGACTTGGAAGAGAATTCTTTCTGAGCTCTACTTGCCGCTAAGTGCACTCACAATGACCAGGTCCTATTTGTGTACATCATCTAGCAGGATTGAATCTTCTTGTACCAAATTCTACATCCTCTACAAGGATCGACCTCGGACAACTCTGAGTATTTCTCTTGTGATAAGCCCCAAGCAATGTCTGTGATAAGAACTCTATTAGTTCCCCATCATGAGTCACTTATTCATACACACAAATAGGAAAATTCTTAACACTCCTAGTTTGCTGATAGGAGTGTTTCATGGGTGACCACATTTTTTTAAAGTAAAAAATATTCGAACAGAGTAAAAAAAGAAGAGCAGCCCATCTTTTTTATCTGTCAATGTTATGAAGACCTATATATTTTTATTTTCACTCCCTCCAGAGAAAGTAAAAGGAGCCATGGTAGCATAGTGGATTACATGCTAGGCTGCTAACTGCAAGGCCAGCTGTTCAAATCTACCAGTCAGTCACTCCATGAGAAAAAGATGAGGCTTTCTGCTCCTGTAGAGATTTGCAGCCTCAGAAACTCTATATGGTAGTGCTATGCGTTGGAAACAGTTTGGTGGCACACCATCACCACTCCCGGGAAGAGAAAATCTATTCAGTAGATTGAAGAAGGGCATGGTTTCTAAAGTCCTTCTGCCTAGGATTGAATCCCTGCTCCTTAATTTGATAGCTGTGACCTTGTGCAAGCATATCCTCCCCAAACTTCATTTGAAACATCCATAAAATGGCGAGACTCAAAGTATTCCCCTAGTAGCTATGCTCAGAGGATTAACTGTGTATAATCCATGTAAAATGTTTAATAAATATTAAAATCCAATTGTTGTTGTTAATAAGTGCCATCAGGTTGGTTCCAACTCACAGAGACCCTGTACAGGGTTTCCAGGAAGCAGCTGGTGAGTTTGAATGGCCAGCCTTGCAGTTTGCAGTCCAATGCTAATCCTACAGTACCACACCAGGTGCCATCAATACATTAGCTCAAGATGGTAGCAAGTGAGAAGACCATAACAAAGTCTTTAATGTCCTATTTGTGGACAAGAAGGGAAAAAATGAGGAGCAGACAAAAATACAGTTTTGTGACTTATAACTGGATAATTGATAAAGCAAAGATTGCAAACCAATGAAATAATTTCAGCTGAAAGAATCATTGTGAATGACAAATAAACTACTAAGAATCTTCAAAGCATTTCAAAACTACAAGTACTGACCTTGGTTCTTGGAGACAAATAAATGTTAAGCAATTTCACATATCTTTCATTTTATACACTCTGAAGGTTATTTATATAATTTATATGAAATTAGTTATTGAAAATAACACTAAGTCAGGCACAAGTGCAAATTATAGAAATGTTGCATTTTTATTACTGCATTATCAAGTCTATCATGACTTGGTCATAGCTTTCAATTGATGTTCTACATTGTTTTGTTGTTGTTGTTAGGTGCCATCAAGTCAGCTCTGAATGATAGCAAACTTATGCACCACAGAACAAAGCAGTGCCCTGTCCTGCATCATCCTCAAATTGTTGTGGGTTTGCCCATTGTTGCAGCTACTGTGTAAATCCCTCTCGTTGGGGCTCTTCCTCCTCTTCTTTTGACCCTCTAATTTGCCAAGCATGATGTCCTTTTCCAGGGACTGATACCTCATGATAATATGTCCAAAGTATGGGAGACCAGGTCTTGCCATCCTTGGTTCTAAGTGACATTCGGTCTGTACTTCTTCCAAGATAGCTTTGTTTGTTCTTTCTGCAGTCCATGGTACTTTCGATATTCTTTACCAGCACCATAATTCAAATGCATCAGTTCTTCTCTGGTCTTCCTTATTTATTGCCCAGTTTCATGTGCATAAGAGGCTACTGAAAATACCATGGCTTGGGTCATGTGCACCTTGGTCCTCAAAGTGACATCTTTGCACTTAGACACTTTAAAGAGATCTTTTACAGTAGATTTACCTAATACAGTGCATTATTTGATTTCTTGATGCTGCTTCCATAAGCGTTGCTTGTAATCCTTGTAAAATGAAGTTTTTGACAGCTTCGATCTTTTTGCCATTTATCATGATGATATTAATTGGTCCAGTTATAAGGATTTTTATTTTCTTTATGTTAAGGTGTAATTCATACTGAAGGTTGTAGCCTTTGATCTTCATCAGCAAATACTTCAAGTCCTCTTCACTCCCAGCAAAAAAGGTTGTGTCATCTACATATCACAGTTTATTAATGAGTCTTCCTCTGATCCCGATGCTGCATTCTTTAGATAGCTCAGCTTCTCAGATTATTTGCTCAATATATAGATTGAATAAATATGATGAAAGCATACAGCCTTGATGCACACCTTCCCTGATTTAAACCACGCCGTATTCCCTTGTTCTGTTTGAACAATCGTCTCTTAGTCTATGTATATGCACCTCATGAATACAATTAAGTGTTCTGAAATTCCCATTCTTAGTAATAATCATTATACTCCACACAGTCAAATGTCTTTACCTAATCAATAAAATAAAACATCTTTCTGGTTTTCTCTGTTTTCAACCAAGATCAATCTGACACCATCAATGATATGCCTTATTCCACATCCTTTTCTGAATCCGGCTTAAATTTCTAGCAGCTTTCTGTTGATGTATTGCTGCAACCACTTTTAAATTATTTACAGAAAAATTGTATTTGCATGTGATGTTGATGAAATTGTTTGATGATTTCCGAAACGTAGGGTCACATTACTTTGAATCGGAACATTGGAATGGGCACAGATATGCAATTATTTTAATTGATTGACCAGGTAGCTGTCTTCCAAATGTTTTGACATAAATTAGTGAGTGCTTTCACAGCTGCATCCATTTGTTGAAACATTTCAACTGGATTTTCATCAGTTTCTGGAACCTTGTTTTTAACTAATGTCTTCAGTGCAGCTGCTATCTCCTGAAATGGTTGAACATCCCATCCGCCAATT
>NW_006408537.1:23989021-24015279 GCF_000296735.1 Chrysochloris asiatica | reverse complement strand
TTTTCTAACTTTGCACATTTCATTATAATACTTGACTTTGTATTCTCAACTGCCCTTTGAAATGGTCTAGTCAACTCTTTTACTTCATCATTTCTTCCACTCACTCTAACTATTCAAGAACAAGTTTCAGAGTCTCTTCAAACATAGACTTCTGTCTTTCTGGTCTTCAGTCATTAGTGTTCAGTGTATCAAATCTGTTCTTGAGAAGGTCTCTAAATTCAGATAGGATATAATCAAGGTCATATTAGCTTCCCTGGACTTGTTTTAATTGTATTTAGCTTCAACATGAACTTACATATAAACAACTCAGTTTGTTCCACAGTCTATCCCTGGCCTTGTTTTGATTGAGGATATAAAACATCTCCATTGTCTTTTCCCATAAATATAGTCTATTTGATTCCAGTGTATTTCATCAAGCAGGATCTATATATATAGTTGCTGTTTATGATTTTGAAAAAAATGTATTTAGGAGGATATTTGTATATGGCTATTTACTCTTGCTAAGGAGTTCTGGTAGCATAGTGGTTACGAATCGGGCTGCGAACCTCAGGATCAGCAGTTTGAAACTACCAGCTGTTCTGCGGAAGAAAGATGAGGCTTTCTGCTCCCGTAAAGATTTACAGCCGTGGAAACCCAGTACAGGGTCACTATGAGTCAGAACCAACTCCATGGCACATTACAACAATGCTTACTGTTACTACAAACAGCTCCAAGCATATGGCAGAGCATACAGGGGCCAAAGCTAGGAAAACCTCTTAGACATTACCAAATACCTTGAGGGAATGGGTCCCTGGACCCTGGGATTCAGGACCATGGTCTCAGGGAACACCGTGGTAAACTGGCATAGCATAGTCCACAAAGACAATGTTTTACTTCCTGGTTTGATGAGTAGCAACTGAGATCTTACAAGTTCATGAGTGTTCCTCTAAAGTGCAACTGTTGATCTCTCCTTGTCTGGAAGAAAGAAGAGTGATGCAAATTGAAGATGCTTGGAAATAGTTAGACCAATGGAATAATGGAACACAGGAACATCAGTCTCCACAACACTGAGACCAGAACAACTAGATAATGCCTGGCTACCACTACCAACTTCTCTGAAAGGGACCACATTAGAAGGTCCTAGATAGAGTGGGATGAAATGTGGAACAAAACTCACAAAAAAAGACAAAGTTTATTGGTCAGATAGTGACTGGTGGAATCCCAAGACTATGACCCATGGTCATCCTTCAGGTCTAGAACTAAAATCACCCATAACTCTTTTTCAACCAAGCAATAGACACATACATCCGGGGGAGGGGGGGCAACAACTTGTAAGGTATACACACCATAAGATAATCAACCATCTGAGATCAAAAGGGCAGCACTTACCCTAAGACAAAGTTCAGAAGGATTGGGGGGAGGGGGGGGCAGGAGGAATAGAAACAAGCAGCACAGGAAGAAAGGGGGGTACGTCGTGATATTGCGGGAACTGCAGGCATTGAGATGAGGTGAAGTGTAGGATTTGTTGAATATGAAGCTGATGATCTGTTCTGTAAACCTTTACTCAATTCACAATAAAAAGTTTTAAAAGGGTATTTGCAGTGAAGAAATTATTGGTCTTGCAAAATTCTAGCATGCTATCTCTAGCACCATTTTTATCACCAAGGCCATATTGCCTAATCCCTCCTCTTTGTTTCCAACTTTTGCATTCAAATCATTAATTACCAATGCATCTTGATTGCACATTTGATCAATTTCAGAATAAAGAAGTTGGTAGAATTCTTCAATTTCTTCATCATTGGCTTTGGTGGATGCTTAGTAAATTTGAATAATAGTTGTATCAACAGGTCTTCCTTGTAGATATTATCCAATCACAGACATCATTGTACTTGAAGATAGATCTTGAAATATTCACTTTGATAATCAGTGTGACACCATTCCTGTTGAATGCCTTATTTTACAATAAGCCATATGATTGCCTGATTCAAAATGGTCAATACTTGTCAACTCACTAATGCCTATGATGGAGTCCTGATGTGACACTGTAGGATGAGCACTGGGCTACAAGGTCGGTTTGAACTTCAAAGGCAGCAGTTCATACTCCCCAGCCATTCCTCAGAAACCCTATACAGGGTTACTATGAGTCGGATCCAACTCTATGGCACTTAACAACAACATTATTCAAATTACACACCAAGCACAAATAATGATCAGAAATGAGGTAAGTGTTAGTAGCATCCCTGAGCTCTGTGTTGACAGAGACATTGTATGTTTGGGCACCACACTTCAAGATAGAAATGAACATAAACATATTTGGCAAAGTACAACCATGAAAGCAAAGGATTGGAGTCCATAAAAGTTGAGAAATGGTGGGAGTGACTAGGGTTGTTCATCTTGGAAAAGGGAAGACTTGGGGACCTCCTACATGAAGATAATTTTTAATAATTGAGATAACACCATGTGGCTCCAGTGAAAAAAAAACTACATTTCAGAACTGTTGAGTTTCTGAACTTTGACTTCCTACCGGTCCAACCTGCCCTGAGAATGGACTGAATGTGCTGGAAGAGAAGAATTCTTGGGCCTAAACAGGCCTGAATCACTTGAAGTCGTTAGAAGAGTTGTGAGCATTAAGGGAATTGTCAGACTAGATGTTTTCTGCAAACCCTCCAACCCTAGCATTCTAAGAGTCAAATTAATTAATATGTCAGGCACTTTGCTACTTAGCAGTTCTGGAAAATACACTGCCTTACCTCACACACTTCCAGCTAAGTCAATCTCTGCTAGTTGAGTGGAGACAATTCCAGCCAAATCTTTCAGCATGATTGGATTTCTTCTCCCTTCCAACTGTCCATCAGTGATTACAAAATTGTATGTTTTCCTTTGTAAGACTTGTGACAAACTGCCTTAAGAGTGATGCTAAAAACAAAAAGCAACCATTTATTTTCAGTTCCTTAGCAGCTGCAGAATAAAATTCTGGCCACTTCCTCTGCTGATATCATGGTTTCTTGTTTGTATATAACATCACCATTATTCTTCAACTGACGTGCTTGATTTATGACTCTTAATATCTTTGAAGTAATGCACTTGGTAATTGTAGTCACTCTATTGATTCTCATAAAGCTACTTTATTCACTGTGAAGCCATCACTAAAGCCAGTGAATCATGCTCTCTGGATCTCCAGCTGCTCGGTGCTAATGTGAATATTCAAATGGGGCTTATTGCCAGCTTCGGACATGTACTCAGGAGCTGGATCTTTAAATGCCCTTAGGAATTTATCCATTAAGTAGCTGTGTGTTGCTAACCAATCTATACAAGCTTGCTTCAGTGCTCTCCAGTGGTTTAGGTACATCAAGATATCCAAATAAAAATGATCATACGGAGCGAGGAAAGAACTAGCTTTCCTTCAGAAAAGCACAAGCAATTAACTCCTATTTTATGAAAAGAAGGTCAAAACTGCACAGGAAAGAAAATGATAGAAACAGACACTAATGTTTAATCTTTTCCTAAGAGCAATCATAGTCCCTGCTTGAGGTAAGTTTTCTTGATGGATTGCTAAGGCATTAAGCTGCTGGTTTGGGTCTGCCTTTTATCCATGTGTATTTTTCTCTGTGAGGCACATAAACAGCTTTTAAAAGTGGTCATTTTACTCATGCCTAATGGGCCTGGTGTATTTGCTGGTCTCTGCCCTGTAATTTACTTAGCTCGCCACCATCAATATTCGAAACACAGCTTTAAGGACTAAGCAGACCAGGTCATTGATCAGTTCTGTTAAAACAAGATGACCAGATTCCAATGTTTACCTGGCAGGAACCCTGTCCAGATTAGGCATTTTCCAGTCTCAGTAGCTTTGCCAAGAGCTCACTGACTTGTTCTGCTGGAGGGATCTCTGGTCTGGGAGTCAGAAGAATGTTGCTTGTTTCCAGCTCCTGCCACATGCCAGCTGGGTAATAATGATCCAGCCAAAACTCTCCTGATGCCTTGCCTCCTCCTCTGTTAAGCACAGGTCATAATTCTCCGTCTACTTACTTCAAATTGTTATGAGAACAAAGTAATACATGTGGATGAAAGCACATATTAAATAATAATCACTAATCAAGTGTATGGTCATGGTTCTTACACTCTGAGATGACTGCAAGAAAATATTTCATTTTATTCACAGTAGGTGTCCATAATGGCTGCAACAATGGACTCAAATATAACAATTGTAAGTATGGGGCGGGACTGGGCAGTGGTTCATCCTGTTGTCATAATCAGCTTGTCAACACCTAACAACAATCACAGCAGGTAAAAGAAAGTTACATACATTTGCAGTAGAGAAGACATTCACCTGTAAACACACACAGGTTTGTGGTGAGTTTAAGGAAATGTCGTATCTTTAACTGAGTGGATATATAGCATGGGACCGTCAGACACACATAATTAGACGTTACTAGGTGGCTGTGCAGAAGCATGGTAGGATAAGCACTGGACTGTGAACTGGTCATTGGCTCAAGCCCACCAGCTTCTTTGTGGGAAAAAGACAAGGCTTTCTGCTCCTCAGAGATTTACAGGCTTGGAATTCCTAGGAGTCAGTACTGCCTCTAGAGCACTTAACAACATGGTGGTGCTTTGGGAGTATGGCGGGTCTGTAGGAGAAACACTGGACTGCTAACTAGTGACGGTTTGAGTCCACCAGCCACTCTCTGAAAAATGAAGCTTTTTGCTCCCAAAAGATTTACAGCCTGAGAACCCTATACAAGGCTTCTATGAGTCAGAATCAACTCTATGGCAGTGGATTTACACATAAACAAAAGCATAGAAGGAGCAAGCTGAGACGAGCACAGACTCCAGAGGAAGGCACCAGTACTATGACAGTGGGTATAACTAGCTTCCTTACTTATCCAGCAGTTCAAAATCCACCAGCAGCTCCTCGGAAATCCTATGAAGTCACTATGAGTCAGAACCAACTTAGCACTTAACAATTCCCTAGTAATTAGGGAGATAAACCTTATGATCTACTCCCAAGAAACCAGTCAATGAAAACCCTATGGATCATAGCTGTCTGATCTCATTGTGCATGGGGACACCATGAACTGGGAGTCAAACTTGACAGCAGTTAAGAATGTTAAGAATGTTGTTATCTTAACAATAACAGTTGTTATTGTTAAGTATCATCGAGTTGGTTCCGACTCATAATGACCCTGTATAGGGTTTCCAAGGAGCGGCTGGAGAGTTGTAGTTCTGGTAGCATAGTGATTACGAATCAGGCTGGCCTGCTAATCTCATGGTCTACAGTTCGAAACTACCCGCTGTTCTGCAGGAAAAAGATGAGGCTTTCTGCTCCTATAAAGATTTACAGTTTCGGAAACCCTGTACAGGGTCACTATGAGTTGGAACCGACTCCGTGGCACACAACAATAACCTTGTAGTTCTGGTGTGGCTCTGTGAATTAATGTGTTGAGCTGCAAAGTCATTTGAAACTCAAGGTCAGCGGTTCAAGTTCACCATCCTCTCCTCGAAAACCCTATACAGGGTTGCCATGGGTTGGATCCAACTCAACGGCACTTAACAACAACGTTGTAGTTTAAACCAACTTTGTGGCACAGTGTTGTATCCCACAGTACCATACCAGGACTCCTAGTAAATGCAGTTCCCTAGCCTACCTGTGAACAGAATCACCTGAGAGTGTCTATCAAAATGTCTGATTCCTGGGCCAAATCGCAGACTCTCTGAAAGTGAAGACTAAGAATTTACATTGCAATAAACCCTTCACCATCATTCTTATAAACCCTGAAGTTTGAGAAGCACCCTGGAGATCATGTCTTACAGGCTATTGTGGTTGATCTCCAAATAACTCAGAAACCAATTTTGTAAAGTGAGCACAGAAGAAGGAAGGAATTATGACCTTGAGTGAGTCACTTCAGCTACATCTCATTCATAAAATGAGAAAGACAAAGCCCTCCTCACAGGATTGTTAAAAGAGTCTACGAGCTGCATACACTAGGAGAATTATACCAATTAGAGAGGCAGTCACTGCAGAAGCAGCCACAATTTTAATTGCAGGTGCAGGTGTCCAAGCCTTCATGGCAGAATGAGTGACCTCTAACTACTGCCCCTGTGCATGACAAGCCAGACACGTATGCCATCATGTACCTTACAGCTGCGTGGCAACATCTGCAAATTTCTCTCACTAACACATCGCCTGTAAGTCTCAACTTTAAATTTTCCTAATTAGTGTTTCATTAAAAAAAGATAGCATTCCACTCTACTACATGTGGTGCTGTAGAATAAGCACTGAACTACTAGCCAGATGGTTGGCTGTTCAAACCCACCAGTCGCTCCTCAGAAACCCTATGCAGGGTCGCTCTGAGTCAGAAATGACTCGACGGCACTTAACAACAACATAACATGAATAACATGTATTTAGCGTCAACTATTTGCCAGATTTGCTTTGTTCCTCAAAAAAAGCTTAATGAGTATTATTATTGGCATCTCACCCTCCATTCCTTTTAACAGAAATTAATAAAAGACACTGAGAAATTAAGACGTGTTCAAAAAGTATATGGTTAGTAGGTAACAATGACAGGTCTTGAATCCAGGCAGGCTGACCCTGAACCTGTACTCAACAACACTATCAAGACACATAGACAACCAAGGCACAGAAAAAAATAGGGCAGTCTTAGACGCCCAACTATATATAAACATGGGCTCGTCTCTTATCAGTCTGGCCAGTGTTCTCACCAGAGCCCTGAGCTAACAGCTGCAGCTCTGCACCTTTTTTTCCCCTTCTTCTTCTTCTTTATTTAGACTGTGGTTACATACACAAGAAACATAAATATGGTCTTGGTTGGATTCATGCCTGTTTAGGAAACCACTGATACACATTCACATAAGAAAATTATTCCAGAACCTATTATAAATGTTTTGAAGTACTAATGCCTTGGGTGCAGGAAATAACAGGAGTGAGTCTCTCTAGATGAAGTGAGACAGGAGTTGAAAACTGACTGCACATTTCTCAAGCATAAAGCTGCAAGCTTTTCTAATGCTAGACATAAAAATACAGAACCTTAAGATCCCATAGGAATATTTCAGTATTGAATTTGGTTTCTCAAGAGTGACTAAAAGTACTGGCATATTTTCTTTCTTTCTAAAGGGCAAGGTTCTATCTATCATTACTGATTAATAAGACCCAGAGGCATGCTTCAAAGCCCCACCCAGCAGTCACTGCCAGCCACGCACGTGGCAAGGGGCTGGGTAGGCAATCTTTACTGAATCAAAACAATGGAGACGGGCCTAGAAGGCGGGGTGAAGCATGAGGTACCCAGGATTCGACCATTCCATCAACAAAGAAAGAATCCTGTTGAAATGAGAATACTTTCAGTATTAAATGTCCAAGTAACAATGGTGATTTTCCCTTTTCCTCAAAAATACCATCTAAAAACAATAAGGAAATTGTGAGACAGAAACACAAACTCGATCTTCAATGAAACTAAGAAGTGCAAATAATCCCAAATTACAATTTAAAGGAAGGGTAGCCAGACGGACTGAAGATAAAAGTAGAATACTGGAAGATGCTGAGAAAGAAAACTCATGAATACAGAGCTCAAGCCCAGTAATAGAACACAATTCTTCAGTGTAAGTGGTATATTAGCGGCATGTAAGGAGCTCTGGTAGCGTAGTGGTTATGAATTGGGCTGGAAACCTTAAGGTCAGCAGTTTGAAACTACCAGCTGTTCCACAGGAGAAAGATGAGGTTTTCTGCTCCTGTAAAGATTTACAGCCTCGGAAACCCTGTAGAGGGTTGCTATGAATCGGAACCGACTCCACAGCACATAACCACCACCACCATGGAAGACTGACATGAATTGATCTAGTCCTAAATTAACACAAAGATAAATTAGAGAAGGAGTGGATAAATAAAGAAGCATACAGATAGACTATAAATATAGGAAGACAGAGTGGAAAAGAAACGCTGCATCAGGTACAGCCTTGTTGTTGTTGTTAAGTGCCTTCGAGTCAGTTCCAACCCATAGCGACCCTGTACAGGGTTTCCGAGGGTGTAAATCTTTACGGGAGTAGAAAGCCTCATCTTTCTCCCGCGGAGCGGCTGGTAGTTTCGAACCGCTGACCTTAAGGTTCGCAGCCCAATTCGTAACCACTACGCTACCAGAGCTCCTAGGTACAGCCTTGGAACTGCCAATATTAATTCAATAGATGGAAATCAGACCAAAATAATTCACACATACAACTCTATAACATAAGGAATTTGCATCACCCATAGGAAACACCATAAAACAATCATCAACATATTTTAAGCCATCTTCTCTGATCACAATGCAGTGAAGTTAGAAATCAATAGCCAAGAGATAACTGGAAAAAAAAATCCTTTGAAAATTTAAAAACACACTTCTATGTAACTCAGGGACCAAAAAGAAATTTTAGAAATATCAAGAATTGAATGATAAGGCAAACTACTATGAAGTGTGCATTTCTATGGATGTGATACTTCTCGTCTAAAATGTTTTAAAATTTAAAATTCTAAAATTCATTAGAAAATTACAGAGCTAAAAATAAAGCATCCAAATTGAGTTAGAAAATGAGCAAAACACGCCTAATGAAAATAGAAAGAATGAATTAGTAAATTCAAAACAGAGCAGAATAAAATTAAATATACATAAAATAGAAGGCACCAACAAAACTACAAGTTGCTTCTTTCAAGAAACCTAATAAAATTAATCAATTTGGGAAAAGATTAGTTTAGAAAAATATGTAGAGCAAATAAAAATATTGAGTTAAAAAGAAAGTATAGCAAGAAGTTGTAGAGACTACACAGATAAAGATATATACTTAAAACTTTGGGTCAATATATTTGAAAACACAGAGGAAATAAGTTCCTAGAAACATATAACTTACTGAAACTGACTCAAGAGGAAATGGAAAGCCTGAATCAATCTATGGCCATTCAGATTGGTTAAAAAAAAATTCTCAGAAAGAAAACAAAAGTTCAGACAGCTTTAGAAGCAAGTTGTACAAAATGTTCAACTATCAGATAATCTCAACATCACACAAAGTCCTCAAAGAATATAGATGGAGGGCATGATCATGAGTTAGTTTATGAGGTCACTATAACCTTTATAATAAAACCAGACAAGAATTGTTAAAGAAAGAAAAACTTCAAATCAATCTCACTCATGAACATGAAACAAAAATCCTAAGTAAAATATTTACCAAACCAAATCCAGCAACATGTAGAAAAAGGATCAAGTTTAATATTCCAGAAATGTACGTTGATTTGAGCCACAAGGTCAGTGATTCAAACTCACCAGCCCCTCCTCAGAAACCCTACATAGGTTCGCTATGAGAATTCAGTAAAATTCAACATCCACTCAAAAAAATAAATACAGAAATAAAATGCTTTCTTGATAAATTGGTAACAGAAGGAAAGTTCCTTAACTAAATTCATGGTATGTATTCTTATAAAGGAGTCCTGGTGTGGCACTGTGGGTTAATGCGCCAGACTACAAAGCCGTTTGAACTGCAAGGTTGGCAGTTCAAGCTCAGCAGCCGCTCCTCACAAACCCTATCCAGGGTGGCTATGGATCAGAACCAACTTGATGGCACTTAACAAAAACAACAACAATTCTTATAAAAGGAGTCCTGGTAGCACGGTGGGTTATGAGTTGGGTTACTAACTGCAAGGTCAGCAGTTCAAATCTATCAGCCACCCTGGTAGAAAGATGAGATTTTCTGCTCCCATAAAAATTTACAGCCTCAGAATTCCTATATAGGGTCACTGAGTTGGAACCAACTCAATAGCACACAACCACCATCAGTCACCATTCTTTAAAAATCTATAGCAAATATCTGGACTTTATACTGATCTGTTAAAAATATTTTCTTTTAGAACAAAATTAGAATGCCCACTATCACCACTTCTATTTAGCATTACTAGTAGTATTAGGTTTGAAAAGGAAGAAACACATTTGTCATTATATACAAATGATATAATTGTCTCCATAGAAAATTTAGCAATGTTGCTGTGTACTAAAACCAATATTAATAAGTCAATTGCATTTCTAGTAATCAAACATAGTTAAAAGTGGTTTTTACAGAAACCATTTTCAGTAGGAACAAGTATCTAAAATAGCTAAGGAAAAATCAAAGCAAATATGTGAAAGCCCATTACTATGAAAAGGTAAACAATTACATTTTCAAACATTCAAAACATACAAATTCATATGGAAAAGGAAAGCAGTAACATCAGACCAAGTGGAGGAATGGGCTCTGTTAGATGTCAAGACATATGATGAAGCTATAGTAATTAAGATAATGTGGCATTGGAGCAAGTATAGACAAATTGTTCAATAACATACAATAGAGAGCCCAGAACACCCACAAACTTGATTAATGGCAGAAAGGTAATTATGTATCAGTGGAGAACGGAAGAACTACTCAGTAAATTAAGGAGCTCTGGTAGTGTAGTGGTTACAAGTCAGGCTGCTAACTACAAAGTCAGCAGTTCGGATCTACAAGCTATTACATGGGAGAAAGATGAGATTTCCTGCTCCTGTAAAGATATACAGCCTCAGAAACCCTATACAGGGTTGCTATGATTTGGAACTGACTCCATAACACATAACCACCACTACCATCATTCATTAAATTGCACAATAAAAAGTAATGGCCACTTAGTTACCATTCAGTAAATATGAAATAGGATTCCTACCTCCCACCACAGAAAAAATCAATTTCATGAGATTAAAGATTTAAATGTAAAAGGCAGTCCTATAAAGTTTTAGAAGATAATGTACCTTACCTACAAAATTTACTTTTTAGGTGTAGAAAATTTTCATAAATAAGTATAAAAAGAATAAATCGTGAAGTTCAGGATAGATCAATTATTTACATTTTAAACATCTGTTCAGTAAAGAAGGAGAATGGTGGAGGAATTGAAAAACATTTTTGTAGTACACATAATTCATACACACAGAGAATAATTAAAGAAAAAAGGAAACAACAAATCAGCAAAAAAAGACAACCCAGTAGAAAATGGACAAAACATACAGGCTGACTTTAATGGAGGAATAATTAGGAGTTATATATAAACAAATTAAAAAAAAAAAAAACCTGTACAAAGTCACTATGAGTCGGAACCGACTCCACGGCACATAACAACAACAACACAGTGTCATTAGTAATTAGGCTAATGTACACAGAAGCACAATAAGATATTATTCCTCACTTATCAACATGATTAGGTTCCAAAACCAGGCTGTGGTTCAAAATGGAGTTATACAAAAATGGAGGATGGCCATATAACATCACAAAATGGAGGATGACTAATCATTACATAATTTCCAAATTGTAGCATTACATAACTGCCAAATTTTGTAACTGCCAAACCACTGACGATCAACCAAGTTGACCCATAACCTAAACCATCACAGCCAGCTCTCCTCTTGCTCCCACCTCAGTGTTCATTACTGCCAGATGTACATTGTTACTACACAAAACAGTGCAATAGTAGATTTTTCACTATTGTCACAAATGTGAAATGTTAGATGACGAGATAACTTAGGAGCACAGTAAGGAGTTGGTATATTTCACCCTCATTTTATTGGAATAAGTTAAAAATATTAACAATACTAAGTGTCAGCCAGAATGTAGAAATTAATCTACATTACCTAGTATAGATTCAAACATATCCATACCTCACAATCCTGCCATAGATAAAAACCCTGGAAAAACCATATTCCCTTGTCAGAATGACAAAGAATAATAAATTAGAGACATGCTGTGTTAATGAAGATTTGGAGAAACACACTTGTATATGCTGCTATTGAAAGTGTAGTTTGATACAATGTGGAATCCCTGGATGGTGTCAATGGTAAAACCTTAGCTGCTAATTAGACCTGAGTCCAGCCAGAGACTGTACATATCATATCTGCTCATGTGCCTTTCTGTCCATGGGACAAGCCCTAGTGTTTCATTTATAAAACACAAGCCCAGAGATTAAATTATTTAAAATATCATGATGATGACAGCCAAATATTAAACCAAGCTCAGGTCCTTCTAACACAGGACCTTGTGTACCTACACAGGTTACATGCCCCTGAAACCAATCCAAATTCATGCATTGACTATTAAAAGAAAAATTTGAAAGAATGTAACTGGTTCTTTCCTTGCTAATATTTTTTTTGTCTACTTAATATCACAAGAAGTCCTAGTGATAAATGCTTAGAAGATACATTTTTAGAAACATATTGAAAGCATGCCTGATGACAAGTATTATGCTGTACATTTTGATTTTCCAAGGTTCTATTTATCAGTTCATTATCAACCTGTCTTCATGTGAGAGAACAGAACAATCTTCTGAGGGCTCTTGGTGACATTGCTCCTGAGTTCTTATGATTATTAATGCAGGATATGGAAATTTCCCCTCAAGAATTAAGAATGAATTCTGAAGTCTTGAGTTATTCTTCAGGGAGTAAATTCAAACTGATAAACTCTGGGATTAGTATGCAGTGGAGAAACAAATGGGATTTGGAAGTGCTGTTTGCTCCCTTTGTAAATGTGAAGCTTGTCAAAAATGTCTTGGGTTTCTCTGCATCGTTTGTTTTGCAGTGAAATAGAGACCACACAAATGGAAGAAAATGTTTCCATCACTGCAGTGCCTATGCTATTGAGAGCTTTGCAAAAGATATAAATTTCCAATTGCACCAGAAATAAAGTTGACTGTGTTAGAGAGAGGTGCCAGACACTCAGGATGGGTAGGAAAGGCTCTCCCTTTTTGATAAACTGTGTTGCTGTTGAATTGACTTTGATTCTAGCGACCCTATAAAGGGCTTCTGAGGAGCTGTTGGTGGGTTTGAACTGCCAGCCATGTGATTCGCAGTCCTGTGCTCATCCCAGAGTGCTACTCCAGTATTGAGTGAGTACAAACTTATCTGAAGAAAATGTCCTTGTCAGTTACCTGGAGCAAATTCCATAATTCCTCAATTGTAATTGTAATGGGGCTGATAACAATAGTACTTAATTTATGGATTTACGTGATAAGAGTAAGATAAGACATGAAAAATTCAGCATAGCACCTGATGCCTAAGTGTTGTCATGGAGTCTCTGGGTGGTGCAAATGGTTAATGCCCAGAGGCATCTAAGAAGAAGGGCCCGGAAATCTATTCCCTAAAAACACACCAGTGGAAACCTTATGGAGCACAGTTCTGTTCTCACAGGCATTGGGTCGCCATGAGTTAAAGCAACTTGATGGTAACAGGTTGATTATTAGCATTAGCTGCTATTCCAGTTACTTTGTGAACTGTTATATGCTAGTCACACTAAAGGTAAAAATGATAGCAAAACCCCAGATGCCCCTATTCAGCCACCCATTGTTTCTATCCAGATGGATTCCTAAGGGATATTTGTCACAGAATCCTCCAATCCTTCACCACCATTTGTTCTCCATTCGATGACTGTTTTCTAGACTTTATCTAAAGGCACAATTAAGAAGCAATTTTAAGCAACTTCTTCTGTGGTTCCCTTCCCAGATCCACAACCTGGCACTGCCTCATAAAGCTCACTCCTCTAATGTGCCCTTGGGGACTCAATTTTGTCTTAGACCCATATCAAAATTTCTTTTTCCTTGGGGAAGAAAGGAAAAGTCTGTAAGTCCCTCAAAATATTAGAATATGTATCACCATATATATATTAATGCTGGAGATAAGGAATATGTCAACAATTTGAACTATAGGAATCCTTTTCTACAGCATGACACAGAAAAGACTGAAAGAAACATTTCTAACAAAAGAACCAGGAACATCCCTTCTACCTCTAGCTGTGAGCTAGTCCCAGGAGCTACAGATAAGGGAGAAGCTTCTACTGATGAGGTCGAAGATCACAATATTGAATGCCTAACAACTTGAAAACTAAACAACATACTCTTCAATAATCCATGAATCTGAAAAATCATAAGATGTATTTAAAAATATAATTAACTTAATAAAAACTGTGTACACAGCATATAAACTTGTGTAGTGTATAGATAAAACTGTTCTGAGGGAAATTTATAGTTTCATTTATTTGTAGGAGTATTTGAAAGATGAAATAGACTCACACTTATATGTTCAACCAATTTTCAACATAGGCTAAGAATGTAAAATCGTAATTTATTTTATAACACAAGATACTTTACAGGAGCTACTTGCTATTGCATCTATGGACTCAAGCGTGGCAACAATAGTGAGGTTGGCCCAGGATCGGGCAGTGTTTCATTCTGCAGTACATAAGGTCGCTATGGGTCGGTACCAATTCGATGGCACCTAACAATAACAACACTTGCTATTAGTATTCTAGTTTGATAGATGAGGAAACTGAGAAAGAGATGTTATCTAACCAGAGTAAGGTCACATAGTTAGCAAGTGACAGGGCTAGGCTTCAAGAAGTCAGTCTGTCCAAGAATCTATATTCTTAACTAGCTACACTATTCAACCTCTATGACAAGTATTTTAACATTAAGTCAGCATGGCTTGACTCTAGGATAATTTATAATTAAATATATAAGCAGTGACTCTATAGGATAAGCACAGGACTGTGAATCAGAAGGTCAGTGATTTGAGCCCAATAGGTGTTCTGCAGGAGAAAGATGAAGCTTTCTGTTCCTGCAAAGATTAACAGCCTGAGAAATCCTTTTCGGGGTTACTATGACTTGAAACTAATTCAACAGCCCTTAACAACAACATGTAAGTTGTAGTGTTAACCAAACTCCTGTAATTTAAAATATGTGTGTTATGTCTGCAGTAAATATAGTGAGAATTGATAGCTTAGTGGCACTGTAGAATAAGCACCGGATCACAAGGTCAGTATGAGCCACAAGACAAGTGGTTCAAACCCACCAGCTGCTCCGACTTGACAGCAGTTAACAACACAATATTTAATGATTTATTAAAGTAGGTAACAGGTAAGCTTAGGAACAACTTAGATTTGTTCTTTTTAATTAAAATGCAAAATAGAAGTGGCTAAGACATTAAGCAGTATTAGACCAATTATGATAACCCAGAGGACACGCTGGACTCACTGTAAGGAAGTCAGTTTAAGCCCACCAGCCATTTCTCAGAAGTCCTATACCGGGACCCTCTGACTTAGAACTGACTAGAGGGCACTTAACAACAACAAATGATCCAAGTAGGCATCTAAGGGACACAGTAAAAACATTCATCCTGATGTGGAGGAATATTTGTCACTGTGAATGTTCAGAATGTCAATTCTTGATAATAACAAGCAGAACATGAACTATTATGTTTTGGTTTTGACTTTTTATTTTTTAATTTGCTACAGGCAGTGCATCTCCTTATTGTCTAGACCCAAGGTGGCCCACCCCACCCCCATCACCCCTTTTGGTATATTATTGCTTAAGATTTCTCATATTTGTAAATTTACAGTTTTTGATTTATAAGAATATTTAGGTATTTGATATTGTTTGGTTTTTAGTTGAGTATACTACTCAAAGAAGATAAAGAGCACTGGATATTTAAGAGCAATTTAAAAGGTATATGATAAATTAAGTTATAAAGGCTACTTTATAAATGATGGCTAAAAATTGCTAGATTTATAAACAGAAGTTGCAATTTACAAGTTGAGTCTAAAATCTTAAGAAATAATGCTTTTTATGTGCCAAGTTTTCTTTGCACACATCAACTTATTTATTCCTCACAACCACCTTATTAGTATTCCCAGTTTACAGAAGTGTAAACTGATGTTTTGGTGTAATAATGACACTATAAGGTCCCTGGTGGCACAATGTTTAAGTATTTAAATACTAACCAAAAATTTGGCAGTTCAAATCTATCCAGAAGTACTATGGAAGAATAGGCCAGAGAATCAGCATGCATTAAGATTATAACCAAGAAAGCTCTATGGAACAGTTCTCTTCTGCACATATGGAATCACCATACATGGAATCCAAATCTATGGCAATGAACAATTAACATTACAGGGCTGTTGTGGTTAAGGGCCATCTAGTCGATTCTGACTCGCTGTGACCCAGTATAGCATTTCCAAGGAGTGGCTGGTGGGTTGATCTGCTGACCTTGTGGTTAGCAGGCCAGTGCTTATCCTACAATGCCAATTACAGGACTGCAGTAAAGATTAAATGAGCCAACGTATTTGAGGATAAGTAGCTGGCAGAGTCAGTAAATGGAAGAGTTGAGATTCAAGCAAAGGCATTTGGTGCCAAAGGCACCAAATTTTGGAACTTGGAACTTGACCCTGGTTACAAGATACTGTTGTGAAGTGTCATCAAGTCAGTTCTGACTTACAGCAACCCCTGTATAGGGTTTCCAAGAAGCACCTGGTGGATTTGAACTGTCGATCTTGTGGTTCTCAGTCCAGTGCTGATCCTACAGCACCACACCAGGAGTTCAGTAACAAGTTACAAAAGAGGTTATCACAACAGGAGAACATGGTAGTTCCATACAATAAGCACTAGACTGTGAACCACAAGCTTGGCAGTTTAAGCTCACCAGCTGTTTTCAGATAGAAAGATGAAACTTTTGTTCCCACAAAGATTTACAGCCTCGGAAGCCCTATACAGAGTTGCTATGAATCAGAACCCACTTGACAGCACTTAACAAAAGGAGAAAGACAACAAGATTTTGAAACTTTTTCTGCTACCATTAGAAATAATCACACCCTTCTCTAAATCAATCATTTAATATGTATTTAAGGGTTGATCTTATTATCATTTCAAATATCCTTGTTTCATCCCCCAGTCATATTTTAAGCCCATTATAAAGGTATTTTGCATTCCAATAGCGGGTTGAATTGTTTTTCAAAGTAGCTCAGATTATGTGAACTAGGGATCTCAAATGGCTATGTTGAAATAAAATGGGCAAGGAAAGAGTCCATGTTTTCATGACTTAACAATTAAAAATTGAAAAAACTTCAACCCTGTTCCCAATTCATTAGTTCCATCCATTTAACATGGGTACTATCTCCTTGTTCTCATTTTCCTGTCTGTTTTTCAATATATCCTGCATTGCAAACTTTTAAAACTTACCCTTTGAGAATTGAATTAACTATTTTCCTTCAAAAAAATTTTGTCATTTTTTGTTTTTGTTTTGTTTTGTTTTTGAATACTTATCTTAGTTTAGACCAAGAGTTCCCACTCTGGTACCCAAGCATTGCAAATGGACCCAACCTCATCTTCTCCTCCCCCTCCACCTTTTACACTCAATGTTAGCCCTAATTACAGTTGAGTCACCTTCCTAACCTTTCTCATTTGCCCAATCCTTGACATCTCTTTAGCCTTACAAGATCCCTGGTGGGTCAATGGTTAAAGTATGCAGCTACTAAACACCAGTTCAAACCCACCAGCTCTTCCATGGGATAAAGGTGTGGCAGTCTCTTTCTGTAAAGATTTGCAGCCTTGGAAACCTTACAGAGTAGTTCTACTTTCTTATAGGGTAGCTAAGAGTTGGAATTGACTTGACGGCAGTTGGTTGGTTGGTTTGGGGCCACAGCTTTAGTTAAGGTTTTCAATGCCCACTGAAGTGGCTTCCCGATTGCTCTTCCTGGTTCTCCTCCCTTCAAATGGGAGTTTCCTTTCTAAGAAACAAATCAAACCATGTCACTCTCTTATTTAAAATCTCTGTAGATTAAACATGGTCGTAGGGACAACGTCCAAAATTTAACAGATCTTCCAATAACCTCCAGAATGACCCAGCCAGTTTGGGAAGACAAGGGCTAAGACTGCCTAGGATTCTCCTCATGCCCTCTGACCAGAATTTTCCCTGTCTTACTCTTTTCCAAATTCTTATACGTATTGCAAGTCTCTGTAGAGATGTCATGTCCACTTCTAATATTTGTTGTTGTTGTTAAGTGCCTTCGAGTAGACTCCTACTCATAGTAACTCTGTATAGGGTTTTGAATGTGTGGCTGGTGAGTTCGAACCACCAACCTTGTGGTTCAAACTGACCTTTGGGTCCAGTGCATTATTCCACAGCATCACACCAAGACTCCAAATAGTGATTCCCAAACAAGCAGCACCAGTAGCATTTGAAAACTTGTGAGAAATACACATTCTCAGGCCCTACCCCAGACCTCCACCACTCGTCTGTCAGTTTGTTGTACTATGATGGCTTGTGTATTGTTCTGAATCTAGAAACTATGTTTATGGTATTTTAAATACAAGCATGGTCAACCAGGAGTCCTGGTATGGTGATGTAAGATAAGCTCTGGATGGCTAACCTCAAAGGCATTGGTTCAAACCCATCAGCCGCTCCTTGGAAACCCTATATAAGGTCACTATGAGTTGAAATCAACTCAACAGCACTTAACAACAAGGGTTAAGTGGACAGGCTTTATCAGAACCTAGATTAAGACAAACTCGGAAGAAGAGGCAGACAGATCATTTATGAAAGGTTACACACTGGAAATCTTATGACTAGCAGTGAACATTGTATGATGTAGTGAAAGATGAACCCCTTAGGTTGGTAGGCACTTAAAATATGACTTGGAAAGAACTGCCTTCTCAAAGTAGAATTAGCCTTAATAAATGAAGTAAAGCTTTCCAGACCTTCATTTGCAAATGAGCATGACTCAAAATGATAAGAAACAGTTGCAAACATCTACTAATAATGTATGTTTGCATATAAAATGTACAAAGCATGAATCTAGGAAAACTGAAAGTAATAAAAAATAAAATGGAATGCATAAAGATCAATATCCTAGGCTTTAGTGAACTAAAATGGACTGGGTGTTGGACATTTTGACTAGAACAATCATGTGGTTTATTAAACTAGGAACAAATTCAAGAGAAAAGGCATTGCATTCACTATCAAAAAAATGCATTTCAGGAACTAACTTAAAGTAGTACAATGCTGTCTGTGATACAATAATATCCTTATGTCTACAAGGAAGACCAGTTAATATCACTATTATTCAAATTTACACATCAGCCACTAAAGCCAAAGATGATAAATTGAAAAATTCTGCCAATTTTTCACTCTAAAATTGATCAAATATACTATCAAGATGCATCGATGATTACTGGTGATTGAAATGTGAAGGATGGAAACAAAGAGCAAGGATCAGTAGTTTGAAAATATGGTATTGATGATAGAAATAATGGTGGAGATCACATGATAGAATTTTGCAAGACTAATGACTTATCTGTTGCAAATACTTTTTTTCCATAACATTGTTGTTGTTAAGTGCTATTGAATCAGTTCCAACCCACAGTGACCCTGTATAGGGTTTCCAAGGAGCAGCTGGTGAGCTTGAACCACCAACCTTGCAGTTTAAATGGCTTTGCAGTCTGGCGCATTTACCCACAGCGCCACAAACAACAATTATGCATATGGACCTCACCAGATGGAATAGAGGAATCAAATTGACTATACCTGTAGGAGCAACAATAGAGAAGCTCAATACCATCAGCCAAAATAAGACCAGGGGCCAACTGTGGAACAGATCATCAATTATTCATATGCAATTTCAGGCTGAAAATGAAGAAAATTAAAACAAGCCCACGAGAGGCAAAATATGACCTTTAGTATATATCAACTGAATTTAGAGACCATCTCAAAAACAAATTTGATACTTTAGACACTAATCACCAAAGGCCAGAGCTGTTGTGGAATAACATCAAGAACATCATGCATGAAGAAAGCAAAAGGTCATTAAAAAGACAGGAAAGAAAGAAAAGACCAAAATGGATGTCAGAATGGGCAAAATATTGAATGATGCAGAAAGCAGTTAAAGAAGATGGAAGGGATACACAGAGTCACTGTACCAAAAGAAAATGGCTCAATCATCTCCAGAGGTAGCAGGTGACAAAGTACCAATGGTACTGAAGGAAGAAGTCCAAGCTGTACTGAAGGCAATGGTAAAAAACAAGGCTCCAGGAATTGAAGAAGACAAATTTAAATGTTTTAATAAACTGATGCAGCACTGGAGGCACTCATTGGTCTATGCCAAGAAATCTGGAAGACAGCCATCTGGCCACCTGCTTGGAAGAGATCCATATTTTTTCCCATTCTAAAGGAAGGTGGCCAAGCGGAATGCAGAAATTATTGAACAACATCATTAATATCAGATGTAAGCAGATTTTTGCTAAGGATAATTCAAAAGCCTCCACAGCAATGCATCAACAGGGAGCTGCCAGAAATTCAAGCCTATTCAGAAAAGGACATGGAATGAGGGATATAATTGCTGATGTCCAATGGATCTTGGCTGAAAGCAGAGAATACCAGAAAGATGTTTACTTGTGCTTCATTGACTATGCAAAGGCAATGAAATGTGTGGATCATGAAAAAAAACTAGATAACATTGTGGAAAGTGGGAAACCCAGAACACTTCATTGTGCTGAAAGGTGTACATAGACCAAGAGTCAGTTGTTTCAACAGAACAAAGGGAACACTGAATGGTTTGAAATCACAATAAGTGTATGTCAGTGTTGTATCCTTTTATCATACTTATTCAATCTGTAAGCTGAGCAAATAATGTGAGGTCAGGTTTCGTGAAGAACAATGTGGCATCACAATTAGAGAAAGGCTTATTAACAACCTGCAATGTCCAGATGATACAACCTTGCTTGCTTAAAGCGAAGATAATTTGAAGTCCTTGCTGATGATCAAAGATCTTCAGTATGGATTGTACCTCAGTGTAAAGAAAACAAAAATCCTCACAATTTGACCAATAAATAGCATCATGATGAATGAAGAAAAGATTCAAGATGTCAAAGACTTCATTTTGCTTGGATCCACAATCACCACTCATGGAAGCTGCAGTCAAGAAATTAAACGACATTGCATTGGGCAAATCTGTTGTACAAGACTTCTTTAAAGTGTTAAAGATCAAAGATGTCACTTTGAGAATTAAGGTGGGTTTGACTGAAGCCATGGTATTGTATCCTTTTATTCTTTTATGAATGTGAAAGTTGGACAACGAAAAGGAAGACTCAATGCATTTGAACTATGGTATTAGAGAAGAATCTTAGAAGTACGTACCATGGATGGTCAAAAAACCAGAAAATCTGTGTTGGAAGAAGTACAACCAGAATGCGTCTTATAAGCAATGATGGTGATACTATAAAGCCGAATATTACAACAACATGCAGTTGGGACATGTTGTCAGGAAGGACCAATTCCTGGAAAGGGACATCATACTTGATAAAGTGGAGAGTTAAAGAAAAAGAGGAAGACCCGTTTCCGCCCGCTCTCCCCTCCCCGCGAGCGCTGCTCCTGAGGTCCTGCTAAGCTAGCATCCCGCTGACTGCCAGCCGCCATCATGATCATCTACCGGGACTCCGACATTTACAAGATCGGGGAGATCGCGGACGGGCTGTGCCTGGAAGTGGAGGGGAAGATAGTCAGCAGGACAGAGGGTAACATCCACGACTCGCTCATCGGTGGAAACGCTTCCGCTGAAGGCACCAACGGTGAAGGCACCGAAAGCACAGTAGTCACAGGGGTTGACATTGTCATGAACCATCACCTGCAGGAAACCAGCTTCACAAAAGAAGCCTACAAGAAGTACATCAAAGATTACATGAAAGCAATCAAAGGCAAACTTGAAGAACAGAAACCAGAAAGAGTGAAACCCTTTATGACAGGGGCTGCAGAGCAAATCAAGCACATCCTGGCTAATTTCAAAAACTACCATTTGGTGAAAACATGAATCCAGATGGTTTAAAATTAAGAAAAATGTGCAACAAGGTTATATTCTTTCACCACACTTACTCAACCTGTATACTGAGCAAATATTCAAGAAGCTGTGTTCGATGAAGAAAAACATGGCATCAGGATTGGAGGAAGACTCATTAACAACCTGCAATATGCAGATGATACAACCTTGCTTGCTGAAAGTGAAGAGGACTTAAAGTATTTATTGATGAAGATCAAAGAGCACAGCCTTCAGTATGGATTACATCTCAATGTCAAGAAAACAAAAATCCACACCACTGGACCAACAAACAACATTCTTATCAATGGAGAAAAGATTGAAGTTGTCAAGGACTTCATTCTTCTAGGATCAACTATCAACACTCATGGAAGCAGTAGCCAAGAAATCAAACGATGTGTTGCATTAGGCAAATCTGCTGTACAAGACCTTTTTAAAGTGTTGAAGAGCAAAGATGTCAGTTTGAGGACTAAGGTGCACCTGACCCAAGCCATGGTATTTTCAATAACCTCATATGTGTGCAAAAGCTGGACAGTGAATAAGGGAGAATGTAGAAGAATTGATGTTTTTGAGTTATGGTGTTGGGAGAGAATATTGAAGGTGCCTTGGGCTTCCAAAAGAACCAATTCTGGATGTGCAACAAGAGTGCTCCTTGGCGGCCAAGATGGCCAAACTTCGTCTCTCAGACTTTGGACACATTGTCAGGAGGGAAAAGTCACTGGAGAAGGATGTCATGTTTGGGAAGGTGGAGGGTCAGAGGAAAAAGGGGAAGACCCCTTACGAGATAGATTGGGCTAGTGGCAGCATCGATGGACTCAAGCGTGGCAATAGTTGTGAGGTTGGCCCAGGATCGGGCAGTGTTTCGTTCTGCTGTGCATGAGGTCGCTATGAGTCTATACCGAGTCAATGGCACCTAACAACAGCATGTATACAAAAGAATTACCTGGGTATTTTACTAAAATGTAAATTCTAATACAGTACATCTGATATGGAAATACAAATTCTCGGCAGAGAGTAGAACCATAATGAATCAGTTCCAAGTCCTGTTTAAAGTCCTGTGTTCTTATCACTGGTCCTATGCAAACAACACTGTCATTACCTGTGTCTCTTTGCCCCACTAGTAAACAATGAGGACCACCTATGCAGGGAAATTGTGTTATTCATTCTTGTTTCCTCTATAGCTAGAACACAGAGGTCTATTAACTGTGTAACTGCTTCTGAATTCAAGTATGAAATAAACAAATTCTCATATTCCTGCCTTTTTACAGTCATATCCATAGCATTTAAGCTTTACCTCCTATTCAGTCTTCCCCAATTTGCCAAATTCCTCATAGACATCAACACTTTGCAGCCTTTATTGATATGTGTTGTTTGTTTGAAAACTGATCTCATCCCCAAAGACCTGAGTGTGAAGTGAATTGGCTTATCAAGCTGGCCAGGCAGCCTCCAACATCAATTCACTTCCATTGACAATGGGTCCCATTGAGCAAGCTTTAGGAACCCTGCCTGAGTCCAAAGACCTGAAGGACTTTATAGCCATTCATCTGAAAATTGCTTCCAGGCTTTATTTAAAGGACAATGTTCACCAGAAAGCTGTGTTGAAGGCCCAAACATTTAATGTTATCAATACGGATAATCCCATTGAAGTGAATTAGCAGGGAAAAGTAACAGCTACACAAAAAGTATATGAGAAGCATACCTCAGAAAATAAGGGTATTTTAATATAACTCTGAAATATATTTATATAAAATTATACACTTTTATTGTTATTTGTAGCAGCACCGTGGTGCCTGTGTCATGTGGCAGACATGGAGTTATAGGATAAGCACCGGACTGCTAACTGCAAGATAAAAGGTTCAAAACCACCAGCCTTTCCTCTGAAACTCTATACATGGTCGCTGTGAGTCAGAACCAACTCAACAGTACTTTCCAACAACACCAGAATCTGTGTGTACCCCCTAGAAGAGTACCTGGTACCATGCGGGTCGTGGTCGTGTGCCGAGTAGGTTCAACTCATAATGACCCCATAAAGCAGGGGTGGGGAATCATTTTTCTGCGAAAATTTATATCATCCATAGGCCATTACAAAATTAACAACTTAAAAATTAACCTGTTATATTTGTTCAAACAGTTAATTAACTCATCTGTTATGTGGAATGGAGCTGTGGGATAAAGCACTGGACCACAAAGTCGGTTTGAACTGCAAGGTAGGCAGTTCAAACTTACCAGCCATACCATGAAAACCCTATACAAGGTCACACTTAACAACAGCACTTAACAACAATAACAATGTGGTGTTGCACTATAGGATAATCTGCATTAACTATAGGATATAGTTTGCTGCATTAAACTGTGAACCACAAAGTTGATGGTTCAAGTCTACCAGCTGTTTTTCGGAAACCCTATACAGGGTCTCTATGAGTCAGAACTGACCTGATGGCACTTAATAAGAACAACAATGTGATGGCTGGAACTGTGATTGCCTTGACAGAAGGCCAGACCAAATGGGGCTGGTTGTTCCCCACTGCTGCCAGATAGGGTTTCCAAAGCTATAAATCTCTACAGAGCGGAAAACCTCATCTTTCTCCTGAGGAGCAACTGTGGATTTGAACTGCTGACTTTACAGTTAGCAGCCCAAAGCATTATGCCACCACAGTGGAATGGCGAAAGGAGTTGGTACACACCAGGACTGCCCTGTGGCAAGTTTTCCACCTTTACCACGGCTCAGTCTTTCCACTTGTCTATCATTCCCTATTAGAATTATTTTAAGTTTTCCTCCTCTAACAAGTTCCCATGGTACCCAGGTGCCGGCTTTCACAGGCTTTACTGTATTTGTCCATGATTGATTTTTTTTAATCCATTCTAATAACTCCATTTCTATTTATGCAAAAGAACCTATATGTTTTCACATTCTTTTTATCTAAAAAGAATTAATAGCTAGCCCCATTTTGAAGCATAAAAATGCAAATTCGCTTCCTGTTTTGTTTCAAATTCCTCTGGCACTCACTCTGGAGAGTTCAGGATATCCCATCTTTTGATGATCTGTTTACTGAAGCCAGGGGCGTGGTTGCTGGTGGTTACCTTCCTCACGCACTGGGTGTTAATAGGAACAGTTGATACACTGCTTTCTGGCTGGGACTGTACTAGAAAAGCAATAGTTCTCTGTTGATTAATAACTGATTTCACTACTGATCAAGCCACAAAGATCAAAGCCCTGCTCCATTTGGTTTCAGCACACACTCAACTCAGCCTTGCTCTTTCCAAGAATGGACATCACAGCCAAATTGCATCCATAGTTTCTGCCACCCCACTTCTGGCTCACTCTGCTCAGAATATGGCTGTGGTACACCACAATGGACAAGAGGGTTGGACAATCCCCCAAATTTGGCTTTCAAACGTTATAGCCAGTCACTGTGCACTACCCCCCTCTCCTGTCCACTAGATGGTGCTGCAGACCTGTGTTTGTGGCAGCTCACTGGACTTGGACAAAGATGAGTGAATAATAGACAGGTGAAATGCTGTGGAATGCATAAAATTTATGAGAGTTAATCCTTTAAACATTCTGGTCTGCGTATGTCTTGGCAGGCATTGAATAAAAGGTCCATCTAAGTGAATGGAAATTTACAACTCACCATTTATTTATTACACTTGGCAGCCTGGGGTATACATGTTTTAGTACAAGTACCTCCTGGCACCTCTGTGTATAAAATAAAGCAGCTGTTTACTCAGGGCATAACAATTAATATGTTCCCCCAAAGAATATAATTTATGGCACTGAATACATAAGAGGATGTTTTGTGATATCCCAAGACACACCTCAGTAAAATCAGCGGATGTCATATCTCAGGTTCATTAACTGCTCTACACATCCTAACACCCAGTAGAAAAGTCAGAATAAGGATTTGACCAAAGTCAGTCTTTGTATTTCCATTAATTGAAGGTCAAATTCATGATATATTCCCAGTTATTCAAGGGAGTCTTGGCATTTCTCATGACTATGAAAGAACTTCCCCTCTGGTTATTTCTACACAAATTCTGCTGCTGTGGGGAGAAACGTCAGCTAGCAAGCATAACTCATTTGGAAAGTGATCTGAATTCTCTTTTGATAAAAAGTGAGGGGGGGTTAATTTAGTTGTTCTGCTGTATTATTTCCTCTGTGGTACTGAAGGCCTCCCCTGAGTAATAACATAAATCAAGCAGATTTGGCTTGAGGCAACCATCAGCTTCCTATCCACATGACAAAATGGAATTAACCTCATTTACAATTGGCCACCCCCTTTTCACTGATTTTGAATTGTTTGGTTAACTCACTCTAGGAAGGAGTATCAATAATTTAACATTAGCCAGTTGGCATGTCACCCTGACAGATGGAAACAGCAACAGTGCTATGGAGTCACTGACTCCCTGTCAGGATACAGCAGTGAAATTCACCCCCATCTCCTGTCTATGGGATTCATAAGAGAAAAGAAAATGGTCCCAGCAAGTCACTGAAATCTATTCGAGACCTTTCCATAGCAGCCCAAAATGCAAATGTTCTTGGATGTTTTCACATCTGGGAGAAAAGAGTAAAGGAGGATGAACCATATAACAGAGAAGAGAGCTGTGAGTCTCAAGAGGTGGCCCCC
>NW_006408537.1:23974822-23988546 GCF_000296735.1 Chrysochloris asiatica | reverse complement strand
CAGAACGCCTCATCTTTCTACCATGGAGCAGCTGGTAGATTCCAACTGCTGACCTTGAGGTTATAGCTCAACTGGAATTTTAGCTCCTGTCTATAGTTGTCTATAAGAGTAAACCTATTCTTCAACTTAGACATTGGCTACCTAAAATGAGGGGGCGATGGAGGCATGAAGTGACTGGCTTACAAGGTTTCAGGAGGAAGTTTAGTTTCAGAGTGTGTGGGGGAAGAAAGGGTCCTCACTGAGTAGTTTTCATCTTGACTAAATGGGTCTGGTTAAAAGAGATAGGTATAAGATTCTTATGATTCAATAGTGAGTAATAGTTATCATGACTAATTGCGACTGTCACAATTGTAAAGGTAGAAATTTTGTAACATAAAAGGGGGAGTAGTTAATTTTATAGTCCAGAAACAAAGGACCCTAGGACCTAAGGAGAAGAGCACAAGTGGAATGCGGGACCCTACCCAGAGAAGCAGTGACACCAGAGATGGAGGCAGAGATGGGGACATGGAGAGAGGGAACAACTGAGAACTCTAGATTCATGGGAAGAGAAGGACTAAGAGCTGGTGGCCAGGAGGCAGACTTTCAGAAGTTGCCCTTTGGTGGTGTAAATTATTATATATGCCTGAGTGTTTGGGAAAAAAAAAAAAAAAGAGCTAAAGTGAATAGAGAGAAACATTGTTATCTGATGGTATATGGAGGGGATTATGATCATTGTAATGAAACAAGGTGCATGATTTGTTGAATGTAAAACTGATGATCTGCCCAGTAAACTTTCACTCAATTCACAATAAAAACTTAAAAATAAATAAATAAATAAAAACAGTAAACCAATTCTTATGTTTCAGCTGTCTTTGGAGTCATTGTTGTTGTTAAGTGTCCTCAAGTCGATTCCAATTCATGGGGATCCTGTATAGGGTTTCTAAGGAGCAGCTGATGAGCTTGAACTGCCAACCCTATAGTTCTAGCATGTTAACCCACAGCAACACACCAGCGCTCCTTTGGAGTCATACAGATTAACAAATCCATAAAGACTTTGATTTTACTGCCTAAGATTTTTTATTCTTCATACCCATCACACCACCAAGGTGTCTTTTAAAAATGACTAAAACTAAACAAGTGTATGAATATGCTTCTGTTTTAAAAGCTAGTGTTGGACCAAGTTGTTGTCAGGGACTTTTGCAGTGGCCTTCTGAATTCATGTTGCTCCTGCTTCTGTTGCATTCTGGGCCATTCCCAGAATTCTGTCAGTGACCAGCATTGCAGTGTTGGCCAAGCCCTGCTTCCGGGTCCCCTCTCCTGCGATCTTGCAGCCCAGTGTACAGAGCAGCCACTTACAGGATGACTCTGCACCCACCCAGGTACTCTCTGGTGATTTGGGCAGCAACAAACATCAATCCATTGTTTTACACCCTTTCCCTCAGTGAATGGGCACTGGCATTACAGGGCCCAGGTGAAGTTACTTAAGCTATTAGAAAGAACAACAGAGCATCCTTGCCTTGGGAATGAGAACAGGAGGGCACACTAGATACAGCTCCTAGCCTCCCACATAACATGATCAATCTTATTGCTCATTTACCCTAACAAACAGATTCCCTAGACAGTCTTTTACTTAATACAAGTAACCCACATTTGCCTCATGCTTTAAATTTGCAAAAACTCGTTGGCTAATATCCTTTCATTTAATCATCACCAAACTCTTTGATATCACATTATCTTTAAAGAACACAAAAATGGAAGTTAACTGAAATTAAGTAATTTGGCTGAAGTTTCATGGCTGGTAAATGGCAGGGACAGGTCATTTGGGTATAAATCCCATATTCTTTTTACTGCCTCTGCTTTATAACTGAATTCACTGGTTTTATATTGCTGAGTTAATTATCTCATTTAGGGTTGCCTTGGGATACTATTGGAATTAAAAGTCCCAAAAATGCTACATGCTGGACTTCTTGTTAAAGTCAGATCCAACTCATATCAAGCCTGTATAGGGTTTCCTAGGAGTGGCTAGTGGTTAGCAGTCCAGGGTTTATCCTACATGTATGCCACACTAGGACTCCTCTGGACCATCTCCTCATAAATCCATGGAGGTTTAACAAAACCAGTGAGGGGTGGAAGTAGTAAGGATTAAGGTCAGAGCTACAACCCTCATTGCCTATGGTAATGAGGTAATCAACAACCCTGGGCCTTATGATTTTTCAAATGTAAACTGGAGATGGTAATTTTTACTGAATACATTTACTGTAAGTATTAAAATTATAACAAACACACAAGAATGTCTATTATTTTAATGTTTAATGGAACCAAATAAATACTCGGAGTCACTGTTTATCTACTATTATGATGACATTTCATTAACTTCAACATCACTATTATTGATAAAAGATAGTTACTTCATATAATTCTAGGATGACCTGTGAGTTAGGGAGACTGACTTTGAAAAGGTATAAATTAACTGCCTTCTGTCACCGACACATAGTGACCCTGCATAGGGTTTCCAAGGCTGTAAATCTTTACTGGAACAGAAAGCCTCATCTTTCTCCTACATAGTGGCTGGTAGGCTCCAACCTCCAACTAAATGACTTAATTTCACTTAACTTCCAGTGCTAATCCTACAGAGCCACTGACCATTCCTTTTAAAAGGTATGATTGTACAGGCTAACAGCAAACTGGGCTTTCGTCTATATATCATTGTCAGTGAGTCGATTCTGACTCCTAGCAACCCTCCAGGATAGAGTAGAACTCCAAAGGGTTTCTAAGGCTGACTTCCACATCTTTCTCATGTAGAGGATTCTAACTGCTGACCTTTAGGTTAGCAGTCCAGTGCTTAACCTACAAAAGTGGTAAAAGAGGTGACTTACTATCAATTTAGTTAATGTTTTTCCACCATCTATATTGTTGTTGTTGCTATGTGCTGTGGAGTTGATTCCTACTCATAGTGACTCTGTATAGGGTTTCCGAGGCTTTAAATCCTTGCTGGAGCAGAAAACCTCATCTTTCTCCAGTAGAGCCACTGGCGGGTTCAAACCGAGGACCTTGTGGTTCAAACTTCAGTGATGATCGTACTGTCTGTGAAATAAGTTTGATCTCAAAAACAATTTCTTAGTTCTAGAAACATGGAAACTCTAGGAGACACTGGGCAATTTTTATTAACCATCTGCCAGTGAATATACCCAATTTTGCATCTGATTTTCCCTCTTGTCTCTGTCATTGTCAATTACTGTGTACTATATCAGGAATTGGAAAACAGTTAATCGGGTTGGATAGTTAGGCAGCCTGAATTTGCCTTTGATTTAATAACAAACACATGCTGCTCATTCATCTATTTTCCTTTTACATGAGTGTCTTCATTATTGTGATGTTTTACCTTTGTACATAGCATACATGTTTGCAGATTTCCATGTCAGAGAAAAGAAATGTGCTATCAATGGGTGCACACATGAGAAAGAACAGCCAAACATGAGTGGAGTGAATTTATGGCTGTAACTTAGCAGAAAATCTGACTAATTCAAATCCATGAAGCCTGTGTAATAAAATGTCATGTCGAGGAATGGTAACAATAATGCTAACATTGCACCAGAGGAGAAATATGGTTAAAGTAGTACCATGAAAAGGCCAGGAAATTTTTCAAAAACGGGCTAAGGAAAATGGATCAAAGCACCACACGTGACATTGCATGTTAGAGACCCACGTTCTATTCTCTTATCATGGCCCTCATTTTTTAAAAATTAAGGGCTTTAAAAGAAGAAGAAGAACTAAGGGCTATTCTACTTTTTCATAAATGAATTTAATGACAAGGTTTAGGTTTGGGGTTTAAAAAAAAAAGATTTGAAGTACTACAAAGAATACAGCCTTCAATATGGATTGCACCTCAATGAAAAAAAGAAAGAAAGAAAGAAAATTCTCACAACTGGATCAATAAATAACATCATGGTAAATGGATAAAAAATTGAAGTTGTTAAAGACTTTATTTTGATAGGATACACAATCAATGCTCATGGAAGCAGCCACAGCTGTCAAGAAATCAAAAGATGTATTGCATTGGGCAAATCTGCTGCACAAGACCTCTTTAAAATGTTAAGGATCAGAGGCGACACTTTGAGAGCTAAAGTGGGCTTGACCCAAGCCATAATTTTTAAATCTCTTCATATGCATGTGAAAGCTGAACAATGAATAAGGAAGGAGAAGAATAGGTACATTTGAATTATGTTCTTAGAGAGGAATAATGAAAGTACTGTGGATTGCCAGAAGAACAAACAAATCTATCTTGGAAGAAGTACAATTAGCCTGCTTTAGAAGCAATGATGGCAAGACTCTCATACTTTGGGCATGTCAGGAAGGGCCAATCCCAGGAGAATATCATGTTGGTAAATTGGGGGTCAACAGGAAAGACCTCTGTCTAAGGCTCAGTTCTCTAGAGAAGGAAAACCAGTGAAATTTTACACACACACACACACACACACACACACACACACACATATATCTTTCTCCCACGGAACAACTGGTAGTTTCGAACTGCTGACCCTGAGGTTAGCAGCCCGATTCATAACTGCTACGCTACCAGAGCTCCATATACATATACACACACACACACGTATATATATATATATATACTGTTGTTGATGATGATGACAGGTGCTGTTGAGTTCATTCTGACTCATAGCAATACTATGCACAACAGAGCAAAAACCCTGCCTGGTCCTCCACCATCCTCATGATTGTTACACTTGAGCCCATTGCTGCTGCCCCTATGATTGCCCCTATGCCAATCCATCACATTGGGGTCTGCATGGTTTTCACTGACCCTCCGCTTTGCCAAGCATGTGTCCTTCTCCAGAGACTGGTCCCTCCTGATAACATGTCCAAAGTATGAGAGACGAAGTTTCACCAACCTGGCTTCTAAAGAGCATTCTGGTTGTACTTCTTCCAAGACAAGTTTGTTTGTTCTTCTGGCAGTCCATGGTACTTTCAATATTCTTCTCCAACACCATAATCCAAATGCATCAATTCTTCTATGGTTTTCCTTTTTCACTGTATATATTTTGTTGTTGTTGTTAAATGCTATCAAGTCGGTTCCAAGTCATAGTGACCCTGTATAGGGTTTTTGAGAAGCAGCTGGTAGGTTTTAAGATGCTGACCTTGCAGTTAGTAGTCCAGAGCTTATCCTACAATGCCAGTCTGGGATGCCTTGAAAATTAATTGAGAAAAGTTTATATCAAAGAAATGGCTCACACGGTTGAAGAGGTGGGAGAGTCCCAAGTCCAAATTAAATGAACCAAGATGAGCAGGTCAGATAGCAGGCAAGTCCAGCAGGCACACAGGCAGATCTGGCAGGCAGGCAGGTTCTACAGGTAAGAAGGCAGGCTGCTAAGAAAGCAGGATCAGCAGATACTAGAGCAAGCCATTGACTCAAGTCCAAAGAACTAGAGGTTAAAGGACAAGCCAATTGCAATATACAGACCCAGCAGAAAGCAAGCAAGCTTTGCCTGACCATCTAATATATTGAAAGCAGGCCATACCCCCAAGGAAACATCCTTTCAGTTGATTGGCTGCTCATAGCGGACCTCATCATAGAGTTAATTACATTATATTAGATCTCATTATAGGGAAAGCTACATTTCAACTGCCAAAATACTGAGCATCCTGGCCCAATCAAATTGACACAAAATCTTAACTATCACAGCCCTCAGTGAGATGGACTGACTGACACGTGGCTACAACAGTGGACTCAAACTGAACAATTGTGAGGCTGGCACAGGACCAGACAGTGTTTCATTCTATTGTGTGTATGTAACTCGCTATGAGTTGCAACCAACTCAATAGCACCTAACAATAACTCTGTGAAAAAGAGGCCTGATAGCACAGTGAGTTAAGCATTGAGCTGCTAACCATAAGGTCAGCAGTTCAAAACCACCAGCCATTCTGTGGTAGAATGATAAGGCTTTCTGCTCATAAAGATTTACAGTCTCAAAAGATTTAGTCTCGAAATCTCTGTGGAGAAGTTCTATTCTGTCCTGTATGGTTGCTGGAAGGCAGAATAGACTTGATGGTAGTGGTTTTGTTAAGATGGTTTTACTTTGTTCAACATTTGTGTATTAATCAGAGAGACACAAAATCACTAATTCTTGATATCCCATAGCTACTTCCACTGGAAAAGTAAAACTGTTTAAAGTATGTTTATATTCATCAACACGGAAAGCTCAAGCAATTCCTGTCACTTGCCCTTGGTGCTTTTGATTCTTTGATGGTCTCACTTTGTATGTTTAAAATGGAGAGCTAGTACTGTTGTTGTTGTTAAGTTCCACCAAGTTAGTTCTAACTGTTAGCGACCCTATATAGCGTTTCTGAGAATTTTTTTTTTTAAATCTTTTTTTGTGAATTGAGTGAAGGTTTACAAAGCAGATCATCAGTCTTAACATTCAACAAATCATATACTTTACTTAATTCATTACAATGATTGCAATTCCTTCCATGTACCAATTGTTAATAGTTTTTACATCTATTCACTTTAACTCTTGCTCTCCTCCCTGTCTCCCACTACTTTCATCTTTCCTCTGCTAACCTCTCTTTTATTGTATATTACCTGCCCTGTCACCCATGTTAACCTGTGTCTACCCTCTAACCTATGAATAACTTTCCCTTCCCCCTCCCCCTGTAACCATCATAGATTGATTCTTTTATCAAAAAAACCTCTTCAGAACTTTTTACTACAACATTGGTCTCGTACAATGTTTGTCTTTTTGTGACTGACTAATTTCACTCAACATAACATTCTCCAGGTTCATCAATGTTGTGAGGTGCTTAGCAGATTCCTCACTATTCTTCAACGTTGAATAATCTGCCATTGTGTGTATGCACCAAAGTTTGTTTAACCATTCTTTTGTTGATGAGCATTTAGGCTCTCCCTCTTTTTGATGTCTCTTGTAGACAGTATATTGAAGTACCCTGTTTTCTACTCCAGTCTATCGAGACTTTTTTTTAAAGTGTTAGAAGCACAACTCATCAGTTGTTTGTACTCTCTAGAAAGTCCTAGCACTTTTTATATATAACTCTGTATTATCTCTTGTAATCTGCATATTAACTTCTAAGGTAGACCAAGAACTTATTCTTATCTCTGTTTGGCCTATGAAGAATTAATTGATCTGCCAGTTGAGTTGCCCTAAATTGTAAAGCTAAACTCTAGACCAAATTAACTAAACCATCTATGACATAAAAACATGCTATGTTTTTTCAACATGATATTCTGGATTATTTAAATAGATATTTTAAAAGTCAAATTCTGAAATAAATTACTTCTCTGTGGCCTAGGATTTAACTTCATTTTAAAGTTGTAACTTAGCAGCTGGACTGGGGAAGGGGAAAGGAGGTAATGATACGACATTAGTGGTGACTGTGCTGTTGAGTCAGTTCCAACTCATCAAGACCCTGTAGAGGGTTTCCAAGGCTATATATCTTCACAGGAGCAGAAAGCTTCAACTTTCTCCTACCCAGTAGATGATAGATTTGAACTGTTGATCTTGCAATTAGCAGCTCAATTCATAATTCTGTGCATTACCAGAGCTCCTTGGTGATGATATAACAATTAAAAGAAGAAGTATTAAAAAATGTGGCAGGGAGATTTTTCCTGGGAATAAATGAGAATACATGTAATCTCAGTGTCCAACCCAGAACTATTTGAGTTGCTTTGTTTTTCATCAGTTCTCCCTTACCCACCCTTACCAAAATAATTTTTTTTTTTAAAGTGCAATTTGATCTTCCATTTTCATGCCAAAGACAAGTTGATTCTTTTCTCAATTACAGTATATAACTTCGGCAATAATCTCCCAACTGTAACTTGACTTTAGCAATGAAAGTTAATTAGCTATGACAAGACTACATACAGTAACTGTGGCCCTTGAGGTTTTTTTGTGTATGGCATCACCAATGTGAGCTTAAAATCATCTTCAAGGTTAGGCATAGGCATAACAAAAGGCATGCGATTTACTTTTTCTCACACTAGAATGCATGTACTTAACTGAATTCTGTATTTTTCAAAGTAATCATCATGGTGAGGATAGAGAAGCTGCTGAAGCACAAACCATTATTGGAAATATCTTTAAAAATCATTTCTGAGACATCAAGGCAAGTGGTCAGGTCTCCTCAGAACAAAACCCCTTCCAAGACTAAGACTCAATGGGAATACACACTCTGATTCGAGACCACATTCATCACCGATAAGGGGAAGTGAGGGAAAAACAGCAATGAAGCAGTGAGCTAAGCCCTACAACGTTCAATAGACTTCTGTGATCCCAGGTGGAGACCTGGCTGGCCAGCAGTGTGGCAAGATCTTGGGACTCTTGGGCCTAGAATCAGTGACATAGCCACAGATGACTAGAGTGGAGAATGAAGTGTCCAGCTGATAAGAAGACAGGGCATATGCACAAGAACACCCACACTTGCAGATAATACCCACTCGACCTGGCTTCAATGACAGGATGATCAGAGCTCAACTAGAAAAAGAAAGAAGAGGAAAAAAAGAGTAAGCTGATACAATTTGATGAACTTGACCTACACCTATGGATGCAGTAGTTCAAAAGAGGGAACACGTCTCTACAGCAAAGATCATTCCTGCCCCCTCCACACACACAGTAGACAGGGATGGGCAACTTGGACATTGGCTACCCAAAATGGGGGGCTACAAAGGCAAGAAGTGACTGGCTTACAAGCTTTCAAGAGGGAACCTAGATCCGGAGGGCATGAAGGAAGGTAGAATCTCCACTGAGTAGTATCCAATCTGTCTAGGCGGGGCTGATGAAAGGAAATGCAGATAGGTCTCTTGTGATACAATAGTGAATAATTGTTATCAGGACTGCTTGTGAGGGTTGGAAATGTAAAGGTATACATTTTGTAGCAAGAAAGGGAGTGATTAACTTTCAATCTAGGAATGGAGGTCCCTGAGACCGTCCAGGGAGAAGAGTGGAGAGCGGGACTCTACCCAGAGAAGCAGGATGCCTGAGATGGAGGCAGAGACGATGATGTGGAGAGATGGAGCAGTTGGGGACTTCAGACACAGAGAGGGAGAGGGGCTGTGTGCAGATGACTGGGGGACAGGCTTGTAGGGTATACCCTTTTGTTGGTTGATGATGCATGGAGAGGATTGTAACCATGGCAGTGAAACAATATACGATAGGATGAATGTAAAACTAATGTTCTCCCACATAAACTATCACATAATTCACAATAAAACATTTTATAAATAATAATAATAATAATTTCCAAGATGCAAAAATCTGGTTCATTCTATTACAGCCAGATAATGCAGGCATACATCTGTAGGTGGGGTGTGGATGCCACCAAAAAGGCTGATCATTCATGAAATAGTGAAGTGACTGCAAGAATTGACTGCAGATTCCCTTAGAAGTACACAAATCCAAATCTGCTTTTAAAAAATGAAAGCTTAATTTTCAAAATAATGTGCTTGGCAGTGTTTACCTGTGATTGTTTAATTGAAATAAAAGTGATAACATTTCTGAAGACAGTTACAAATGTTTATCTCTTTCTTTCTCCCTTCTTCTCTTTGGGTAAGTATTTTGAGCCATTCCATTCTTGTATGAAAGAAGGAGAGAAAGAGCTAATATTTATTGAATATCAGAAAGTAAATAATGAGAGCATTTTCAATTATCCCCCACATCCTCCTAAGAAGTAGTCATAATACCACCATTCAATAATAGAGGAAACTGCAACCTGGATGAGGACTAAGGTGTGCCTGACCCAAGCCATGGTGTTTTCAATAACCTCATCTGTATGCAAAAGTTGGACAGTGAATAAGGAAGACCATAGAAGAATTGATGCACTTGAGTTATGGTGTTGGAGGAGAATATTTAAAGTACCATGGACTTCCAAAAAGAACAAATAGATCTGTGTTGAAAGAAGTACAGCCAGAGTGCTCCTTGGAAGCCAGGACGACCAGATTTTGTCTTTCACTATGGACATATAGTCAGGAGGGACCAGTCCTTGGAGAAGGATATCATGTTTGGTAAGGTCGGAGAAAAAGAGGAAGACCCCAATGTGATGGATTGGCACAATGGCAGCATCAGTGGGCTCAAATGTAGCAACGATTATGAGGGTGGCCCAGGATCGGGCAGTTTTTCATTCTGTTGTGCATACGGTTGCTATGAGTCGGTACAGACTTGATAGCACCTAACAAGAACAAAGTAGTGAGTGGCAAGACATTATGCAGACTGACAGCCCAACCCACTTGGACTTAAAAGTTAGTATTCTTTCTTCTATGCTCTTGCTACTCTAAAGGTGATGAAGTTCATTTTGGAGGTATTAATTCTGAAACTATACAGTTTTTGAAGGAATCAAATTATACCCATTCCTTACTTATTAATATGGTTAGATTCCAAATACTAGGAAATTACATGAAAATGAAGGATAACCACATCACATCACAAAATGGAGGGTGATTCCATCATTATATTACTGCCAAATTTCATCATTACATAATTGCCAAACCACTGAGGAGCGTAGCCCAGTCAGGTTGACACATAACCTTAAGCCGTCACAACCAGTGTTACCTCACACCTCAGTGTTTGTTACTACATACAAAATATATAGTACATTTATTACTGCTGGAAATAATATGCAAAATATTGGATAATGAGGAATAGTAGTCAATAAGTGAGGAGTATATAGGTGTACTTTATAATTTTACTTCATATACAGAGATGTCATATTTATGGGGACTTTGGAATACATAGTTGCACTTGATTTCTTATTTTCATAGCAATATTTTCTCGATTTTAATTTTTATATAGCTCATACAATGTTACTTATACTCTTTTATCTGGATTAACTGAAAGGAAAATCTAAAGCAATTCCTAGCTATCTAAATGATGCTCATGCTAAAAAAAATAAACCTTCTAAATGAATGTTGTTAAGTGCTGTCGAATTGGTTCTGACTCATAGCGACCCTGTATAGGGTTTTCGAGGAGCCACTGGTGGGTTTGAACTGCAGACCTTATGGTTTGTAGTCTAGTACTGACCCTACAGTGCCAAACCAGGACTCCATACACCAGGAGTCCACAGACCTTGCTAATTGGAGTCATTTCTCTCCCAATCACCCTACCAAATGGCCTTGATATGTTTACCCATTTTGGTTTATCCACTTAAGAGCCATGGAATGGAATAAACAAATCTGTCTGTAATGAATAACACCTAACAATGGATAAGCCAAAATAAAAACCCTTTTTGTTCCTATGCCTGTATCAACATTTCATTATACAAAATGAAAATGTCAAAGAGATGTGGCAAGGCAGTAGCTTTTATAGAAGGCAGTAGTGTACGAAGTGTTTACAGGAAGAATGTTATTGTTGTTGTTGCTATGTGTTATCAATTCAATTCTGACTCGTAGCAACCTTATGTACAGCAGAACAAAATACTGCCTAGTCCTGTGCCATTCTCATAAGCATTGTCATGTTTGAGTCCATTGCAGTAGCCACTGTGTTAATGTCTCACTGGCCTTCTGCTTTACCAAGCACGATTTTCTCCTCCAGGAGCTAGTACCTCCTGACAACATGTCCAAAGTGCATGAGACAATGAAGCATCAGTAGCATCACAGTTATACTTCTCACAAGACAGATTGGTTCATTTCATTCCATTGCTCTGAAGTGTCTATCCCAAAGATTATATTTCAATATTGTATGTAAAGGAGATTGCCAAAATCTCCATATTTCAGAGACATGGTAAAGCATAAAATTTTATTTATTTTTTTATTTTGGAAAAACAATGGTTGTTCATCCCATAAATAAAACAAAGGAAAACAATCACATAATCATATCGAGTGTTGCATAAAAAGCATTTTACAAAATCCATTCCTGATTTAAAAAAATAGGACTAGAAGGGAAATTCCTTAACAAAAGTAAGGGCATGGATACAAAATCAACAGCCAATATTATTCTCAATGGAGAGAAATTGAAAGCATTCCCCTTGTGACCAGGAACCAGATAATGATGTCCTTTATCACCATTCCTATTATAGTACCAGAAGTCTTCACCAGAGTTATAAGGTAAGAAACAGAAATTAAAGCATCCAGATTGGCAAAGAAGGAGTAAAATTCTCTCTAATTGCAGATTGTTGTTGTTGTTGTTAAGTGCTGTCAAGTCAGTTCCGACCCATAGCGACCCTATATAGGGTTTCCGAGGAGCGACTGGTGAGCTTGAACTGCCAACCTTGCAGTTTAAATGGCTTTGCAGTCTGGCACATTAATCCACAGCACCACACCAGGATTCCATTTGCCGATTAGAAGATCCTATACACAGAAAATCCCAAAGACCCAGCAAGAAAATTATTGGAACTCATTGAAAAATTCAGCAAGTGGCAGTGTATAAGATCAACATACAAAAATCAGTTGGATTCCTTTACACTAATAAAGAAAGTTCTGAAAAGGAAATCAGGAAAACAATACCATTCACAATAGCCACCCAAAAGATGAAACACTTAGGAACAAATCTAACCAGCGAAACAAAGACCTATACAAAGAAAACTACTAAACACTACTATAAGAAACCAAAAGAGACCTACAAAAAATAAAAGAATATGCCATGCTCATGGACAGGAAGACAACATTTTGAAAAGGTCAACACTGTCCAAAGCGATCTATAGAGGCAATGCAATCCCAATCCAGATTCCAACATCATTTTTTAAAGAGATGGAAAAGCTAATCACTAACTTTATATGGAAAGGAAAGAATACCCAAATAAGCAAAGCATTCCTAAGGAAGAAGAACAAAGTAGGGGGCTCTCACATCCCAATCTCAAAATCTATTATATAGCCACAGTGGTCAAAACAGCCTGATACTGGTACAATGAAAGAAACACAGCTCACTGAAACAGAATTGAGAACCCAGAAATAAATCCATCTACCTAAATTCAGCCAATGTTTGACAAAGGGTCAAAACACATTCACTGTGGGAAGAAATAGTCTCTTCAACAAATGGTGCTGGCAAACTAGAAATCCATTTACAAAAGATTGAAACAAGACCAATAGCTCACACCATATATAAAAACAAACAGTATGGAACAGCAACCTAAATGTAAAACCTAAAACTATAAAGATCATTAGTGAGAAAATAGAATCAAACTTCAGGGTTCTGTTGCATGACATAAATATACTATCAAACATAACGGAAAACTCACACACAGCAGAAGACAAACTAGATGATTGGAACATCCTAAAATTAGGAAATTATGTACGTCAAAATATTTCTACAAAAGAGTCAAAGATAACCCACAGATTGAGAATTTTTTTTTTTTAGTAATGACATACCAGATACAGGACATATCTTTAAAATTTGTAGAAAACTTCACACCTCAATAAGAAAAAGGCAAATGATTCAGTGTAAAAATGGGCACAGAGGACTTCCGGTTTGGGGGCGGGGAAGCAGAGGCAGACAGTGAAATCTCCTCTGCCAAAACCCAAAAAAAGCAGAGAAAGAGCGGTCTGCAGAAAAACTGTGGAACTTTGGATCTTGCTTAAGGTTCCAGGCACCAGTTTCCCGCACCCATTGAAAAGAAATCTGTCTGTGAAAGCAAAATACGGTGATTTCTGTATCGATCCAGCCGCAGCAGCCTGCAGCCAGAAGTCCTCAGTCAGTCACAAAAGGAGAAATATGGCATAGAGCCATTATTGTAAAAGATTATGAAAAAACACCCACACTGAAAGGGGGAAATTTTTATCTTTTATTTATT
>NW_006408537.1:23972659-23974498 GCF_000296735.1 Chrysochloris asiatica | reverse complement strand
CTTCAGCCCATTGTTGCTGCCACTTGGCCAATCCATCTCGCTGGGGGTCTTCCTCTTTTTCTCTGACCCTCCACCCTACCAAACATGATATCCTTCTCCAGCGACTGCTCCCTCCTAACAATATGTCTGAAGTATGAGAGATGAAGTTTGGCCATCCTGGCCTCCAAGGAGCACTCTGGCTACACTTCTTCCAACACAGATTTGTTGGTTCGTTTGGCAGCCCACAGCACTTTCAATATTCTCCTCCAACAATGTAACTTGGTTTCCCTTGCCTACTATTGTAAAATAGACACTTGAAGGGGAAAGAGAGGAATAGCCAGAAACATCACCAGAGAAAGCTTGTAAATCCTTCTTCAGCTTGTAACTGTTTCAAATAACTAAAATGGGGCTAGAACTTGCCCAGTAAAGGAGGCTCCCTGCAGAGCCTTTGCAATGCACAAGACCATAGGTGGAATCCTGATCATCATCCAGAATCTTCTGAGGTGGGACATTCCCACGTGAAAGGACAAGCAGACCAGTCTGGAGCAGCTAGAAGAACAGACGATACTTCTTGAAAGAAAGACCATCAGGGAAAAAAACAACAACAACAGCAGTCCAATTGACTACTACAAGAACAAGCAAGTTGTTCCCCAGGAAGCCATCAAGGCAAGTGGTCAGGTCCACTCAAGGCAAACCCCCTTCCAAGACTGAAACTCAAATAGAATAAACTAGCAGACTTATGGTCCTGCTGCTGACCACGTTGGTCACCAATAAGGGGATGAGGGAGAAAAACAGCAATGAAGTTGTGAACTAAGTCCAACCACATTCAATAGACTCCTGTTGACCTGGATTGAGACCTGGTTAACCAGCAGTATGACGAGACCTGGGGACTCCTGGACCCAGGGGCAAGGACACATGGCCCCAGAGGACTAGAATGGAGTGTGAAACATCCAGCTGATATAAAAAAAAAGGGGGGGATGCGCAAGAACACCTACACTTGTAGATAGTACCCATTTGACCTGGCATCAATGGCTGGATAATCAGAATACAACTAGAGGAAGAAAGAAGAGGGTAAAAAAAAATGGTAACCCACTATAAGTGAATGAACTTGACCTATGCTTACAGATGCAGCATGACAAAGGAGCAGACAAATCTCTACAGTGAGGATCATTCCCACCCCCTTGGTACACAGGGTCAACAGGGAGGGGGAACTTAAACATTGGCTACCCAAAATGGGGGTCTACAAAGGCAAGAAGTGACTGGCTTACAAGCTTTCAATAGGGAACCTACCTCCAGAGGATACAGGGAAAGGTAGAACCACCACTGAATTGTTTCCAACCTGTCTGGATGGGTTTGATAAAAGGTGAAGGGGAAAGGACTCCTGTGGTTCAATAGGGAATGATTGCTATCAGGTCAGACAGTGAGTGTTGGAAAGGTAAATGTAAATGTTTTGTAACAAAGGAGAAGAGGGCTGATTTTGCAGTCCAGGAGCAGAGATCCCTGGAACCATCAAGGAAGAAAAGTGAAGTGTGAGACTGAGTCTGGAGAGGCAGTGACACTAGGGATGGAGGCAGAGGCAATGAGGTGGACAAAAGGAGCGGCTGGGGGCTCTGGACTCGGGGAGGGAGAGGGGTTGTGTGCTGGCGGCCGGGGGGCTAAGAGTGTGGTGTGTACCCCCTTGGTGTTTGATGATGCATGCAGGGGATTGTGATGTTGCAATGAAACAAAGTACGATAGGATGAATGTAAAGATAATGTTCACCCATGTAAACTAACACATAATTCACAATAAAAACTTAAAAAAAAAAAAAAATGGGCACAGAACATGAACAGACACTCACCAAAGAAGACATTCAGGCAG
>NW_006408537.1:23948971-23972228 GCF_000296735.1 Chrysochloris asiatica | reverse complement strand
AGAAAGCCTCATCTTTCTCCTGCAGAACAGCTGGTAGTTTAGAACTGCTGACCTTGTAGTTCACTGCCCAATTCATAACCACTATGCTACCAGAGCTTCTTTAGCATTAATAGCAAAGTTAAAACAAACAAAAACATGAAATGCTGGTGAGGATGTGAAGAGACTGGAATCCTCCTACACTTCTGGTGGGACAGTAGAATGGTGTGACTATATGGACTATGGTATGGTACTTCTCAAAAAGCTGAAATAGAAATACTGTATAAATTAGCAGTCCCACTACTTGGTATATGTTGTTGTTGTTAAGTGCCACCAAGTTGGTTCCAACTCATAGCTATACTGTATAGGATTTCTAAGGAGCATCTGGTGGGTTTTGAACCACACTTTGTGGTTTGCTATTCAGTGCTTATCCTACAGCACCGCACCAGGACTCCACTTGGTACATAGCCTCAAGAAATAAGAGCTGTGACGAATAACTATATGCAACCCCATGTTCACCAAAGCACCACTCATCATAGCAAAAAGATGGAAACAGCCTAAATGCCCAACCATGGAAAATGGATAAGCAAACTTTGGTACATACACACAATGAAATATTACATAATGCTGAAGTATAATAGTGAATATGCAAAACGTCTTACAACTTGGATGAACCTGGAGGACATTATGCTGAGTGAAATTAGTCAATCACAAATGGACAAAATATATTTTATGAGATGACTATTGTAAAAAGTCAAGAAAAGGTTTTGATGCTTAAGGAAACATTTTTAGATGGTTACTAAGGGTGGGAGGGAAGGAAGAGTAATTCAACCCTACAACACCAGCAATCTACGTGTAGACACATAGACAAATACACAGGTTGAATGGGTATCGAAGGGAGAGTGGGAGTATACCCACAAATACATAAAGGTTTGACAGAGGACATTTGTACATGGGTACTTACCTTTGCTGCAAACATATCTAGGAATGTGGTAGAGCATAGAAGGGGTAAAATTATGAAAAAAATTTTACCCATAGACACTAATTAGCAAACACCTTGAGGGAATGATTTCTGGACCTGAAGGCTCAGACCGAAGGACATCATGGTCAACTGTCACAACATAGTCCACAAAGACGGTTCTACATTCTACTTTGGTGAGTAGCTACTGTGGTTACGAATCAGGCTGCTAATCTCACCATCAGCAGTTTGAAACTACCAGCTGTTCCATGGGAGAAAGATGAGGCTTTCTGCTCCTGTAAAGATTTACAGCCTCGGAAACCCTGTACAGGGTCGCTATGAGTTGGAACCGACTCCACGACACAACAACAACAAACAACAACTGTGATGTTACAAGCTCATGAGTATCCATCTAAGGTGAAGTACTGGTCTCTCCTCAGTGTAGAAGACAGAGAGTAATGAAAATTGAAGACGCTTGGAAACAATTAGAGTCTAAGACCAGAGTCCTGACTACCAGTACAACTGTATGGAAAAGGGTCACATTATAAGGTGCTGGGTAGAAAATATGGAGCAAAACTGAAAATTATTTTTTTAAAAAGACTAGGTTTATTGGTCAGAAAGACTGATGGAACCTAGACTATGGCCCTCAGTCACCCTTCATGTCTAGAATCGTTGGTGGGTCTGAACCACCAACCTTGTGGTTAGCAGTCCTGTGCTTATCCTACAGTGCCACACCAATGCTCGGAAGGGAGAAATAATTTTGCTAAAACTTACTCACTGAGTAGCCTAAAATGAACTAAGTCTAAAGTCTCCTGCCTCTGTTTAAGTGCAATATCCATAGCAATCAAAATCCATTTCTTGAAGGTACATGAATCACAATTTGAGGATGATTGCCAGTCTCTAGAGAATCCAAATGGTTCAAATCTTCCTAGAGGTGCCTCAGAAGAAAAGCCTGGCAATCTGGTCACAGCCTTGAAATCCCTATGGAGCAGAGAGTTCTACTCTGCAGCACATGGGGTCACCATGAGTTGGAATCTGCTCTGCAGCAACTGATTGGATCTTGGTTCTCAGTCTCTGAGAATCCCCAAGTGGTACAAATGATATATTCACTATTCTGTGCAGCACCATAGTTCAAATGCATCAGTCTCTATGGGCTTCCTTATTCATTGAGAGATTGAAAATACTATAATTGGGTCAGGCACACTTTAGTCCTCAAAGTGATATCTTTGCTTTTTAACACCATAAAAATCTTTTGCAGCAGATTTACCCAAAATACTGTCATTTGATTTCTTTACTGCTGCCTCCATGGGCATTGATTGTGGATCCAAATACAATGGAATCCTGGACAACTTATATATTTTCTCCATTTATTATTATGTTTATTGATCCTCCAGTTGTGAGGATTTTTGTTTTCTATATGTTAAAGTGTAATCCATACTGACAATCATATTCTTTGATCTTCATCAATAAGTATGTTAAGTCCTCCTTGCTTTCAGCAAACAAGGTTGTGTCATCTGCACGTCACAAGTTGTTAATGAGTCGACCTTCAATCAAGCAGAACAGAGAACTTCTAAAAGTCAGAAGATTTTTGGGAAACAAAGATTGTACTCTGATTAAATACCTGTTACTCGCCAACTGGAGTCCTCTTGTGGCACTGTGGGTTCATGCACCAGATTGCAAAGCTGTTTGAACTGCAAGGTCAGTGGTTCAAGCTCACCAGCTGCTCCTCAAAAACCCTATACAGGGTCGCTATGAGTTGGAACCAACTCAATGGCACTTAACAACAACAACTTACCAACTGGTGCAGCACTGTAGGATAAACACTGGACTGCTAACCACAAGGTCAATGGTTCAAACCTACCAGCCACTCCTTGGAAACCCTATACTAAGAGTCAGAACCAACTCGATGGCACTTAACAAAAACAACACCACTCATCAATGCTACTCAAGTCTATGGCATTAACGCCCATGAAAGCCCTTGAAATGGCAAAACTAGAAAACACGAAAAGAAACATTTTCTAGAGATGACATAAAATTTGAAAATTCAGGGCAAATGTTTAAAATTAAAGATTAAGTTGTGTCAGGCGTCAGAGTTTGTTTTTTATTTATATATTTGATTTTAGTGCTTACTTGGTTTACCTTTTATGCAGGACATAAACCGTGTTCATTCCCTTTGGAGAGAAGCTGTAAAAAATATTTGGGGGGCCAAACCAAATATGGTTGAATCTGATGTTTTGCAAACATAAACATACAAAGATGTCACTAATATATAAACATAATTTATAGAATACTAAAGCTTTTTTTTTCATGCATTTTCCAGTCTTCTTCCTTAAACATTAAAATACTAGTAAACATTCTTTTCAGATACCTTGCCTGGGATATAGTCTACTTATCTTTTCCATAAAGGCCTGGGGAAAAAAACGATTCCCCCACTAGATAGATACCATTTCAATTGGCAAATATATAATTCCTTATGTATTTATTCTCCTCAAGGATGTTATACTTGGATAAATAAATTTTTAGAAAAACATCAATTGCACATGAGGTGATAAAAGTTAAGTACACATACAGGCTTCCTACTCATTGTGGAAAGAAAACTCTCTAGAATGCATTGCACTACTCTGACTTTTTAAAATGAGAAGGATCACCTGCCCTTTTCTTGATGTCTAATGTGGGTCGCTGTGAGTCAGAACCGACTCCACAGCACCCTACTACCACCACCACCACCAATGTTAAAATAAGGACTGATAGCATGGTAGCATAATGGGTTATGTATTGGGTTGCTAACCTCAAAAGTTGGCAGTTCTAATTCACCAGCAACTCCACAGGATACAGATGAGTCTTTTTGTTCCCATAAAGATGTACAGGTGCCTCGGAAACCCTATGTAGGGTCACTATAAATTGGAATAAACTCAATGGCACACAGCAGCAGCATATTAATTTAGACATTGGTTTTAGCGTGATCCTGTGTCTTGATTCTCAGCGCTGACCTTCAGTGTTGATGCCAGTTGCCACCGAGCTGATTCAGACTCACAGCAACCCTAAGCGTCATGGAATATAACTGCTCCATGGTTTTCTTGGCTGTAATCTTAACAGAAGGAGATTGCCAGGTCCTTTCTTCTGCAGTGGGTGGATGGGTTCAAACCACCAATTTTTATTTAGGTTAGCAGTCAAGTGCAAACTGTTTGTACCATCCAGGGACCTACCTTATCTATATTTATGTGTAATTTTCATTATGTGTAATTCTCTCAAATCTAGAAATATTGAAATCACCAAGGAACCAAATAACTAAGCTTATTAAATCAAACTTTACAAATAATGTAAAGTGTGCCCTGAGGAGGGTTCCAGCCCCATCATATACAGCTTTCTCACTATTCAGAGGCCTATCCTAATTATTCTAAGTGCACAGCTATTTGAGGAGTAATGAAGAATGTCAAATGCCTAACACAAGATAAATGGAGCATGACTTTTCTACCTCCATTCACAACTTCGGTTGAAATTTCTTTTCTATTAAGGAGTCCTCGGGTGGTGCTATGGGTTAATGCGCTGGACTGAAAAGTTGGTTTGAACTGCTAGGTTGATGGTTCAAGCTCACCAGCAGCTCCTCGGAAACCCTATACAGAGTTGCTATGGGTCAGAACCAACTCAAAGGCACTAAACAACAATATTGGAAGAAGGCCTGGTAGCATTGAACACCTAACCACAAGTTCAGCTGTTCAAATCCACCAGCAGCTCAGTGGGAGAATGACGAGGCTTTCTGATCCTGCAAAGATGTACAGCCTCAGAAACCCTCCACATGGTGGCTATGAATCAGATGGCATTTAACAGCCAGACTCACCTGGCTCTAATTAGCCCATGCAACAGCAAACTGATGTACTTTTTTTTCTCCTCTTTTAAACAGTTTTAATCTATTATTTCTATGAAAGGTACTTGGTTTGCTCTATTTAAAAATTCCCAGACAATATTTTACTGAATTTCCAAAGACAAATTGAGTATGAAAGAGTCATTCCAACTTTTTCTTCCTGCTTCAGGAAGTAATGATGTCATCTCTAATTGCAGGGCGGCAGTCCCAAAGCTGTAAATAATAAGGTCTCGATTAGCAAAATTCATTAAATGAATCAGGTAAAGTGAGCTCAACAAGAAGTCTTTAATAAAATACTGTGGTTCTTTGGAAGGGAATAGTCAGGGGAATTTTGCTCGCTATAAGCCATTATTAGGAAAAAAAACGAATGACAACCAAACTGTGCAAAGAGATTTAATTTTTTTTAAATCAACTTACAGGCTGTCCTGGGGTCAATACACATTCAGCCTCATCTCTTAAACCTACCACATCTCCAATTATGGTTCAATCCAAACTGATGTTCACAATGATATCCCCTGGCCATTGTGAAAGCCTCAGTCACTTACAAAAAAATCGATTTTTCTCAGTACATTCTAGTCACTGTGCAAAGCAGTAGCAAGGTAATTTCAAGAAGGTTTTAACAGTAGTTGAACCACAATTGTCTTCTGATTAACTCTGATTTAACTGTACAGTTAAGACTGGCTCTTTATAAAATTAAGATTCATTAGTTTTATTATTTGTTTATTGAATCTCAAATATATTTTCATATGCTTCTCAGATGCCAAAATCTACTATCTATTGCTTCTGAAATTTGTTTAGTTACAGTCTATCTCATATCAGAAAAGATTTGATTGCTTATAAAATTTGTGCAATACAACCAGAGAGAATAAATTAAAAATAGGTTGGAAAATTGAGATATAGATCTGATAAAAGTTAGAGTTAAATTGTGACCAGGAAGGAAGTAAGCACAAAAAATGCAGGCTATAAAACACTTTGCACTTGCTAGTGTAACCTGTAATTTTGTCTTTAAGCCTCTAGCAGCCATGCATTTGCTCTATAATTCTTCATTTCACAGAAAACCCGAATAGAGCTATTGTACTGAAGTTCATATGAGCCTATTAACATTAGCTTAACACCTGCCTCTGAAATTCCAACAGGAAAATGAAACAAGCCAACAACTTTCCAAAAATCTTTATAGATCATAAAATGCCAGAAGCACAGTGGAGGCAGGGCTGGGGGAAGCATGCCGAAGGGGACAAGCCATTCTCTGCAGATCCACAAAGACACTCATCTTGGCAAATTAAGAGTGCAAAGGGAAGAGAAACAAAAACATGACTGCCCCCTAGGCACCAGTTGCCCTTACTCTACTGCTGTAAAACACCCTCATTGTAACAGATTGTGTGTATTTCACCTGTTTTCATACAGCTGAGAGAGAGCCTGAAGAGTAAAATCTAATCAGCAAAAACCTTATTAGTGCAAAGTAAATAATAATAAAAAGGGGCATATATACATATCAGCCTCATTATTTTTGTAAGTTTTACCTAAGATATCATAAACACTGTGATGTCTTCCTTTGATTAAGTAGAGCAAGGGCTCTGGAGGCCAAGGCAGAGCAAGGGGTAACCACCAGAAGGGATTTCCTAAGAGATTGACAGATTTCATCCTGGCAGGTAGTCTGAAATCCAACTGTGAACTACAAAAGGCAAAAAGAAAGAGGCCTGAAATCAAATCCGCTACTGTTGACTCAATTCCGACTTTTAATATGGTTCCCAAGACTAAATCTTGTGGAAGCAGAGACTCATCCTTGTCCTGAGGAGTGGTTAGTAGATTTGAACTGCCAACCTTGTGGTTAGCAGGTCAACGCCTTAACCCACCTTAACCCACAGCACCACAATGCTCCAGTAAACAGCAGCCATTCTTTATCCTCTCTCTACAGATCTTGTCAGCTGGGAGCATGTGACAGTAGCAAACAAATGCTGACTGTTAAGAGGCTTAAAATGCCATCTGTGATATGCCTGATATTGTGTTTTGATTCTCAGCAATGACCTTCAGTGCTGATGCCCACTACCACTGAGTTGATGATGACTTTAAAACATATGCTAAATATCTTGTGCTCATTACTATAGATAGTCAGCAGTGAAGAAAACACCTCAGGGTCTCTCCTAGAGATTGGGGAAAACCAGTTGCCATGGAGGGGTTGTGTTTCATATGGTTTTCAAACGCTGGTTTTTTCCAAATAAAATCACCAGGCCTTTCTCTGAGGTGCTTCAGGATGAACATGAACCTCCAAACTTTCCATACATACTGTTGTTGTTAACTGCCATCAAGTCGGTTCAGACTAGTAGCAACCCTGTATAGGGTTTCTGAGGAGCAGCTGGTGGGTTTGAACGGCCAACCTTGTAGTTCTCAGTCCAGTGCTGATCTTACAGCACCATACCAGGAGTTTATACTAGAGCATATTAGCTGTTGGCACCACCCAGAATTTGAGAACCAAACCCTGAGATGGAGCAACAGAATCCAACCAGTTGCTGAAGAGTTGATGCTAACTCATAGTGACTCCGTGTAGAACTATGCTCCTTAGGGATTTCAAGGCTATGACCAGAATGCCAAGTTTTTCTTCTCAGGCACCTCTAGCTACGTTTGCAATCTTTTTTGCCACCCAAGGATTCCCCAAAGACTAGCACTCATCCTCAAATTGTGATTCATTTATATCAAAGAAATAGATTTTTGTTGATGACTAGTGGACACTGACTTTTTCACAATATCAAAGTATTGTGTTGTTCACTTAAACAGAGGCAGGAGACTTTAGACTCCATCCATATTAGGTAAGGTTTAGCCAAAATTTCTGCTCACATCAGCCAATTTAAGGAACTCTGGTGGTACTGTGGGATAAACACTGGACTGCCAATCACAAGGTTGGCAGTTCAAACCCACCAGCTGCCCCAAGGGAGAAAGATGAAGCTGTCTGCTTCTGTAAAGATTTATAGCCTAAAAAACCCTACGTAATGTCACTAAGGGTTGGAATCCACTTGATGGCAGTAGATTTGGGGTTTCTGTCAATATAAAATATGGAAGAACAAAGCAAACCAGGCAGACATAAGGTTACTCATTTTTAGAACAGTAATTTCCTTAGACACTTAGGTAAAGGATAGATGTGTGAGTAGTAGGAATAGGTTTAGTTGTATTGTCAATCAATTGTAGCCAGTCTCAGAAGTACAACAGGGAAAAGGCAGCTGCAATTAAGAGAGATATTATAAACAGAAACAAAAAATGTTGAACTTTATTATTTATAGATGCTTTACCATAGCTTAGAAACATGGCGATTTGGACACTCTCTTTTACATAAAAAAGGGAAATCTAATCTTTGGAACAGGCATTTAAGAGCAATGGAATGACTGGGAAGGCCACTGAAGAAGCCACATGAATCACCACACAGCAGACTCCTTAATGATAAGCCAGAGATCAAATGAGTACTGGTTTAGACCTGTTGTTTGAACCACGATGCTTTAGGAAAAGCAAGAGGTCAATTCTAAAGAACAGGAATTTGTCTAAATGACGAAGTTTAGACAGGCGTGTTGAGTTCTAGTACAAGTCCTGCCACTAACTATCTGGTTGACCTTGAACAAGTCCCTTAAAGTTCCCTAGTCTTCAGTCTGCTTATCTGAAAAATGAGGGGGGTAAGAAATAATGTCTAAGTTCTGCCAGCCCATAAATTGTATGAGTCTAGTTCAGGTTTGAGAATTATTGCGGTTGGCATGACTGTGAAATTACTTCTATAATTCCTTTTCTTTTCAGTGGAAACTAAATCCATCGTGATTTGTTTAGAAAATTGAAGGGAAATGTGAACTATGTCAGATGGAAGAATATTGAGGAATATTCTCCCTAGGTTGAATTGTGCCTATCAGTCAAACATATCCAGTTATTCAGAGTTGATTTTTGCTTTTATACATATTTTGAGGGAGGGGATAGGGATTGTTATTGAGATATAAACATTGCATTACAATTCAGGTCAATATGGTAGGAGGAAGAAGAATATTTACTAGCTATTTAGAACCAAAACAGACATGTATATCCACCAAAACAGAGTAAGGTCACAGACTGTCATAGGAACTATCATCTCATTGTGGTTTGACGGTACATATTTTTACTTCAGTTTCATGGGCACACAAACTTCAGTTTACAGTTCAATTCAATCAGCACTTTTAGCACCTTCTACATGCATAGCCTGATCTAGTTGCTATGAGGGAGACTGAAGCACAAAGATACATCCTGCTAGGAACTTCTTGACTAGGGGAAGGTGGGAATTAGGCTGTGGGAAATTACAAATATAAATTTAAAAAAAACACAAAATCAAGGAGATGGTTGTTGTTGTGGTAGTTGTCAGGTGCCATCAAGTCAGAACCGACTCATAGTGACCCCATGCACAGCAGAACGGAACAATGTTCAATCCAGGGCCAACCTCACTACCACTGCCACACTTGATGCCATCAATGGTGCCACCTGTCTGATCCATCTTGTTGGGGGTCTTCCTCTTTTTCTCTGACCCTCCATCTTACCCAGCATGACATCCTTCTCCAGTGACTGTTTCCTCCTGACAATATGTCCAAAGTATGAGAGACGAAGTTTAGCCATCTTGGCCTCCAAAGGAGCACTCTGGCTGCACTTCTTCCAAAACAGATCTATTGGTTCTTTTGGCAGCCCATGGCACTTTTAGTGTTCTCCTCCAACACCACAACTCAAAGGCATCAATTCTTCTACGATAATGAGCACTAAACCCAAAGGACAGAGTAAAGGAGAGATTCCAACCTGGAGGAAATAGAAAAGGCCCTGGAACTGTATTTGATCTGTTGGTATTAGGTTTTCCCAGTCAATTTTGACCCCATGGGACAAAGTAGAACTGCCTCAGAGTTTTCCAGGGACAGAGTGGCAGGCCTTTCTCCTGCAGACCTGCCAGATGGGTTCTAACTGTTAACCTTCCTGTTAGCAGCTGAGCACTTGACCTTTCTGCCACCAGGGTTCGTCATATTTGATCTAGGCCTTGAAAATTGAGTAGGACTCCAACAGTCTCAAAAACCCTCTACAGGGTCACTAGGGGCTGAAATCCGGGGAGGGTACAGAATAGAGGTGGGGGACATTTTAAGGCAGCAGAAGCAAACTCAACAAAGTAGGAAAGTAAAAGGTATGTACAGAGGATGACTTGATGTATTATGTTAGATAGTCATGTGATTGTTGCTCTAAATTTTTTTGCAAAGACTTAATTCAATTGTTTTAATATTTATCCCAAAATATGAGCAAAAGCTTAAGTTAACTATAAATTAATCCTAATTCTTATGGTAAGGCCACAAAATGTTCAGCACTTCACATACACTGTTGTTAAGTGCCATGGAGTCAGCTCAAACTCATAGAGATCTCATATGGGGTTTCTGAGAGCAGCTGGTGGATTTGAACTCCTGACCTTTGTGCTAACAGCCCAGTGCTTATACTATAAAGCCACACACAGCATTTCAAAAAGTTCATTACTATCTCTTAATTCCAACTTCCCACAAACATTTTGAAACTCCCTGGTATATTTTCATGGCTTTTAAGAACAAGAATTTGTTTATTTTGCAGCATTCTGTTGCTGTGACTTTCTAGCTACACTGATGAATACTCATGAAAAATAATCACAAAGCTGATAATTAATCCCTCTAACAGAACAGCCACATCTTAACTTCTTGATTTAGGTATGGATGAATTGGTAATTACAGGCTCTATTATGGTAAATTTTATATTAAATAGTTATAGAGGCTATCTTTTCATGAAATAATCAATTTTTTTTTAAATAATCAATTTATGTAAATTGGTTTTGCAGCCCAGAAGTAGTGAAGTAAACAAGTGAAACAAAATGAAACTTGATTATAATAAATCTGATATGGTAGGTGGCATATTTAATAAAACACTTTGCTCTTCATAGATAATAAATCACTAATAAAGATATGTCAAATAAAATGTTAATTACACCATCAGAAAATTATACACTATCTCATTGTTAGTGGAAGAGAGGAAGCTTTATAATTGCTTCATTAAAAAATTAAATAGTATTGTCTGCTTTGTAAAAAGTTATGCCAAGAATCTTAATAAATTCTTAGCCAATCTTTTCATAAAAAGTATATTATTTTTTTAAGTGGTGCAATACAAAACATTTTAAATAGATGAAATAAGTATAGCAGAACTATTTGAGATTCTTCTTTCCAAACTGCAGAACAATTATGAAATGAATTCATTTATTTAACATACTTTCCTGTAAAATAATTCAAACTACTCCATTGTAGGGATCAGAAAATTGACTTGAAAAGATGAATTACTTTCCTGGGTTTTCATCCTAAGTCAATATAAGTTAAGATTAATATTTGGATATCAGAGAGTGTTTGTTGGGATTTGATTCCTGAATGTCATATTCTTGTTCTTCTTTTTGAAATTGATTTAGTATTTAGACATAAATCTTTTTTCTGGGTATCCATTATAATTAATCTATATCTTAGTTTTTCCCAATATCATTTACAGTGATTTAGAAAGATGCATAATACATTGTAAGTGAAAATAAATGAAAAATCATAGAGGAACATAAAGCAAAGTGGAAGTTGGGAAGGGATGCAATATGGAATCAGAGAGAAGTTAGTACACAAAAATGCATGACATGAAGTTCTGTAAGTTGTGTCATGTAAGTTGTGTCATGTAAGTTGCCTCTAAGATTTCTAAATAGTAGTGTTTAGAGTAGACCATGTGTCAGAGGGTCTTACAGCCAATTCTATTTTTCAGAATAGGACAACATCAATATTTCCAGTCTCTCATGCTTCTCAAGAACTTTGCTGTTCCCATTCGGAGGTGGAATCTGTTTTCCTCCCCCTTAAACAAGGGAGTGGCTGTGTGGCTGTGTGGCTGTCTCAACAATAGGAGTGTAGCTTTGTGACACCCATGGTTGTATCATAAAAAATGATATTGCTTCCACCTAGTTCTGTCTGTCTTTCTCTCTTTCTCTCTCTCTCAGAAATATAGTCACCATGTATGATGAAGCTCAGGCCACATGGAGAAGCCACATGTAAGTGTTTTAGACAACAAACCTAAGCTAATATCTCAGCCAAAACCCAGCATCAGACATGTGAGAGAATGAGGCTACAAAGGGTTCTGGCCCTCAGACACTTGAGAGAAGGCCACCCCACTGTGCCCTGTTTCAATTCCAGGCCCACAAAATTCATGAGCATAATAAATGATCATCTTACACCACAAAGTTTTATGGTAATTTATTATGTAGCCATAGCAACTGAAAGAGTCCTTTAGACTAAAACCAATCTGGAGAAGGTTAACCATTCCCAGTTCTTAGGGACTAAGACAAATTTCTCATGTAGGTAGTCACTGAGAGAACACAGTATGAAGAAATGAACAAGGCTCTCAACAATATTCCTATAGCAAACATGGTCATAGTCTCCCGGATCTGGCGTTATAATGACTTTCTGAGTAGGCTGATTATATTAGGGCAAAGGCCACCATTGCTAAAGCATATATACATAGGAAAAGTAAATGCACTTCATGTTGGTAGCTTTCTTTCTTACCGTAAAGATTGGTTTCTGTGGGCAGAGGATGCACTCTCAAAAATAACTCCAAGACAGTATTAAAGTAGTTGCTATGTTGTTATTGTTAGGTTTCCTAGAGTCAGTTCTGACTCATAGCAACACGATATACAACAGAAGGAAACACAACTCAGTTTTGCACCAACTTCACAATTGTTGCCACCATGTCATTTCATCTTGTTGAGGAGGGAAGGGGTCTTCCTCTTTTTGCTGACCCTTAACTTTTTCAAGCATGATATCCTTCTCCAGAGACTGGTCCCTCCTGAAACATATCAAAAGTAGGAGAGACAAAGTCTCACCTTCCTTGCTTCTAAAGTGCATTCTAGCTATATTTGTTCCAACACAGATGTCTTTCTTCTTTTGGCAGTCTGTGGTATTTTCAATATTCTTTGCCAATATTGTTGTTGTTGTTAGGTGCCATCGAGTTGGTACCGAGTCATAGCGATCCTATGCACAACAGAACGAACCACTGCCAGGTCCTGAGTCAACTTCACAATTGTTGCCACGCTTGAGCCCATTGATGCTGCCACTTTGCCAATCCATCTCGCTAGGGGTCTTCCTCTTTTACTCTGACCCTCCACCTTACCAAACATGACATCTTTCTCCAGCAACTGGTTCCTCCTGACAATATGTTCCAAGTATAAGAGACGAAGTTTGGCCATCCTGGCCTCCAAGGAGCACTCTGGCTATACTTTTTCCAACATGGATCTGTTGGTTCTTTTGGCAGCCCATGGCACTTTCCATATTCTCCTTCAACACCATAACTTAAATGCATCAATTCTCTATGGTCTTCCTTATTCACTGTACAGCTTTCCCACACATATGAGGTTATTGAAAATACCATGGCTTGGGTCAGGCGCACCTTAGTCTTCAAGCTGACATCTTTGCTCTTCAACACTTGAAAAAGGTCTTGTGCAGCGGATTTGCTTAATGCAATACATAGTTTGATTTCTTGACTGCTGCTTCCATGAGCGTTGATAGTTGATCCAAGAAGAATGAGGTCCTTGACAACTTCAGTCTTTTCTCCATCAATAAGAATGCTTTTTATTGGTGAGGAATTTTGTTTTCTTTACATTGAGAAGCAATCCATACTGAAGGCTGTGCTCTTTGATCTTCATCAGTAAGTATTTTAAGTACTCTTCACTTTCAACAAGCAAGATTGTATCATCTGCATATTGCAGGTTGTTAATGACTCTTCCTCCAATCCTGACGCCACTTTTTTCTTCATAGAACCCAGCTTCTCAGATGATTTGCTCAGCATACAGGTTGAATAAGTATGGTGAAAGAATACAACCCTGTCACACACCTTTCTTAATTTTAAACCATTCAGTGTTCCTGTGTTCTGTTCAAATAGCTGCCTCTTGGTCTATGTACAGATTCCTCATGAGCACAAGTGTTCAGGAATACTCATACTTTGCAATGTTGTCCATAGCTTGTCATGATCCATACAATCGAAAGCTTTTGCATAGTCAATAAGGCACAGCTAAACATCTTACTGGTATTCTCTACAGCCAAGATCCATTAGACATCAGCAATGATATCCTTCATTTCATGTCCTCTTCCGATTCCACCTTGAACCTCTGGAAGATCTCTGTCAATGTATGCTTGCAGTTCTTCTGTGGTTTTCCTTATTCATCCAGCTTTCACATGCATATGAAGCTATTTGGTCACTTGTCTGTCAGTTTGCCGTACTGTGGCAGCTTGCGTGTGGTTGTGATTCAGTAAGCTATGCCACGTGTATTTTAAATCCAGTAGTCATTCATGGTGGACAGACTCAGATGAGCTTCCAGACAGAGACAGACTAGGAAGAAGAAGACACGGACTACTTCTGAATATTTAGTCACTGAAAACATTATGAATAGCAGTGGAACACTGTCAGATGTCAGATAGCAAAATAATATTGAATATTGAAACATGATGAACACCAGAATATTGTCAGATATAGTGCCAGAAGATGAACCCCTCAGGTTGGAAAGCCCTCAAAATATGACTGGGGAAGAGCTTCCTCCTCAAAGCAGAGATGACAGTGATGACATTAATGGAGTAAACTTTTGGGAGCTTCATATGCTGATAGGTCACAATTCAAAACAAAGAGAAACAGCTGTAAACATCTATTAAAAATCAGAATATGGAATTTATGATGTATAAATCTAGTAAAATTGGAAAGTGTCAAAAGTGACATGGAACACATAAATACGGATATCCTAGGCATTAGTGAGCTAAAATGAACTGGTTAGTATTGGACATTTGAATCTGACACCTAGTTTACTATGCCGGGAATGATAAAATTGAAGAGGAATGGCATCACATTCATCATCAAAAAGAATATTTCAAGATTTATTTTGAACTGATGATCTGCCCTGTAAACTTTCACTCAATTTACAATAAAAACTTAAAAAAAAAAAAAAAATCTATCTTGAAGTGCACCGCTGTCTATGATAGGATAATATCATTATCATAGGATAATATCCAGGAACGTACAAGGAAGGCCAGTCAGTTAATACAACTATTACTCAAATTTACGCACCAACTACGAAAGTCAGTGATGATGAAATTGAAAAACTCTACCAACTTCTTCTGTCAGAAATTGTTCAAACGTGCAATCAAGATATATTGATAATTACTGGTGAATGGAATGCAAAGGTTGGAAACAAAGAGGAAGGATCAGTTGTTGGAAAATAGGGCCTGGGTGACAGAAACAAAATTGGAGAGTACATGATAAATTTTTGCAAGACCAATGATTTCTTCATTGGAAATACCTTTTTTAAACAATATAGAAGATGACTATGCACACATAGACCTCACCAGGACCTCACCCCTCACACAGAAATCCAACTGACTATATTGTACGTGGAAAGAGACAGTGGAAAACCTCCACATGGTTAGTCAAAACAAGGCCAGGGGCAGACTGTGGACCAGACCATAAATTGTTCATATGTAAGCTCAGGCTAAAGCTAAAGAAAATTAAAACAATTTCACAAGAGCCAAAATATGACCTTGAACACATTCCACCTGAATCTAGAGATCATCTTAAGAACAGATTTGATACATTAGACACTAATAACTGAATACCAGAACATTTATGGGAAGACATCAAGAAAATCACACAGAAAACAAGAACATTAAGAAGGCAAGAAGAAAGAATAAGACCAAAATGGATATCAGAAGAGACTCTGAAACTTGCTCTCCAGCATAGAGATGCTAAAGCAAATGGAAGAAATGAGCATATAAAAGAGTTGAATAAAAGATTTCAAAGGGCAGCTCGAGAAGACAAAGTGAAATATTATAATGAAATGTGAAAAGATCTGGAGTTAGAAAACTAAAAGGGAAGAACACACTCAGCATTTCTCAAGCTGAAAGAATCGAGGAAAAAATTCAAGCCTTAACTTGAAATATTGAAGAATTCTATGGGCAAAATATTGAATGATGCAGAAAGCATTAAAAAAAAAAAAAGATTGAAGGAGTATGCAGAGTCACTCTACCAAAAAGAAATGGTCAATGTTCAACCATTTCAAGAGACAGAATATGATCAAGAGCCAATGATACTGAAGGAAGAAGTCCAAGGTACACTGAGGGCATAGGCAAAGAAGAAGGCTCTGGGAACTGATGGAATACAAATTGAAATCTTTTAACAAACTGATGAGCCACTGGAGGTACTCATTCATCTATGTATGAGTCATTTGGAAGTAATTTGGAAGACAGCTACCTGACCAATCGATTGGAAGAGATCCATATTTTTGCCCATTCCAAAGAGAGGTGAACCAACGGAATGTGGAAATCATCAAACAATATCATCAATATTGCATGCAAATAAAATGTTGCTAAAGGAGTCCTAAGGATCTCTGGTAGCGTAGTGGTTACAAGTCAGGCTGTTAATTTCAAGGTCAGCTGTTCAAAACTACCAACAGTTCCTCAGGAGAAAGATGAGTCTTTCTGCTCCCATAAAGATTTATAGCCTCAGAAACCCTATACAGGGTCACTATAAGTCGGAACCGACTCCACAGCACACCACCAAAGGAGTCCTGGTGTGGCGCAGTGAGTTAATGTGCCAGATTGCGAAGTCATTTGAACTGTAAGGTCGGTGGTTCAAGATCACCGGTGGCTCCTTGGAAACCCTATACAGAGTTGCTCTGGGTCGGAACCGACTCTATGGCACTTAAAAACAACAAAAGTAACTTTAAAATGGCTACAACAGTACATTGACAGAGAACTATCAGAGGTTCAAGCCAGATTCAGACGAGGACATGGAACGAGGGATATAAGTGCTGATATCAAATGGATCTTGGCTAAAAGCAGAAAATACCAGAAAGATGTTTACCTGTGCTTTATTGACTACGCAAAGGCTTTCAATTGTGTGGGTCATGACAAGATATGGACAACATTGCAAAGAATGAGTATTCAGGAACACTTAATTGTGCTCATGAGGAATCTGTGCATAAACCAAGAAGCAGCTGTTCAAACAGAAGAAAGGAACACTGAGTGGTTTAAAATTAGGAAAGATGTGCTGAGCAAATAACTCAAGAAGCTGGATTATATAATGAAAAACATGGCATCTGGCCTGAAGGAAGACTCATTAACAATCTGAGATACGCAGATGAGACAAACTTGCTTGCTGAAAGTGAAGAGGACTTAAAATACTTACTGATGAGGATCAAAGACCACAGCCTTTGGTGTGGGGTGCACCTCAATGTAAAGAAAACAAATATCCTCACTACTGAATGAATAAATTACATCAAAATAAACGGAGAAAAGATTGAAGTTGTCAAAGACTTCATTGTGCTTGGATCAACCATCAACACTCATGGAAGCAGTAGTCAAGAAATCAAACGATGTATTACATTAGGCAAATCTGCTACACAAGACTTCTTTAAAAGTGTTGAAGAGCAAAGAGGTCTGTTTGAGGACTAAGGTGTGTCTGCCCCAAGCCGTGATATTTTCAATAACCTCATATACATGTGAAAGCTGGACAATGAATAAGGAAGACCGCAAAAGAATTTATGCATTTGAGTTATGGTGTTGGAGAAGAATATTGAAAGTACCATGGACCGTCAAAAGATCAAACATATCTGTGTTGGAAGAAGTGCACGTAGAATGCTCCTGGGAAGCCAGAATGGCTAAACTTCATCTCTCAGACTTGGTACTTTGGACATATTACCAGGAAGGACCTGTCCCTAGAGAAGGACATGATACTTGATAAAGTAGAAGATGGGCAAAGAAGAGGAAGACCCCCCAACAAGATGAATTGGCACAGTGACAGCAGCAATGGGTTCAAATGTAGCAATGATTGTGAGGTTGGTGCAGGAATGGGCTTTGTTTTGTTCCATTGTGCATAGGATTGCTATGAGTGGGAACTGACTTGAAGTCATCTAACAATAACAACATGAAGCTATTGAAAATACTACAGCTTGTATCAGACACACATTAGTTCTCCAATTGACATCTTTGCTGTTGAACACTTTAAAGTGGTCTTTTGCAGCAGATTTGCCCAATGCAGTACATCATTTGATGTTTCCACTGCTGCTAACCATGAGCATTGATGGTGGATCCAAGCAAATTAATTTTCTTTGATCTTTTCTCCATTTATCATGATGTTATTTATTGTTCCAGTTGTGAGGAGTTTTGTTTTCTTTGTGTGATCCATATATCAGCAAGTATTTCAAGATTGACTTCTTTTTAAGCAAGCAAGTTGTGTCATCTGCATATCACAAGTTGTTAATGAGTCTTCCTCCAGTCCTATGTCATGCTCTTCTTCCTATAATCCATCTTGGTGAACTATTTGTTCAGCATGTAGATTGAATAAGTATGGTGAAAGTATATAACCCTAGCACACACTTGTCCTGATTATAAACCATTCAGTATCCCTTTATTTGGTTCTAATGACTCTCTCTTGGTTGATGTATAGGTTCCTCATGAGCGCAATTAGGTGTTCTGAGATATTCATTCTTCACAATGTTACTCAATACTTGTCATGATCCACACAGTTGAAAACCTTTGTATAATCAATAAAGGACAAGTTAATATTTTTCTGGTATTTTCAGCTTTCAGCAAGGTCCTTCTGACATCAGCAATGATATCCTTCATTTCCCATCCTTTTCGAACCCAGTTTAAGTTTCTGGCAGCTTCTTGTTGAAGCACTGAAACAATAATTTTTGAATGATCTTCAGCAAAATTTTACCTGCTGGTGAATGTGGGACATAGAATAAAAGTAATACAATAGGGATTGTGTACTTTCTATTCTTTGTTGTTGTGTGAAGATGTTACTTCAAGCACATATTTATTTATAATTTTTGAAGAGTTAGTAACACTGGATGGTGCCAAACTACCTCTTCTGAACATTTTAACCAAAGATTATTTCAGAGGATCATGACCAAGAGGGAGAAAAGGTAAAACATCAAATTCTCATGGAATTCAGATTTTCTGGAGCCATGGATGTCCTGAGATAAACTTCAAATCTTAATCTTAATCCAAAAATATCCTTGGAATACTTCCTAAAATTGCTCAAGAGTGAAACTAAACTAGCAAAGGGTGTCTGCCTTGTGTATGGTGCTCTTTAAAAAACTGTCTACATGTGGTCAAATTGAAAAGTCAAGAAACTTAGGGAGCAGTGAGTTTATGTCAATGGGAGAGAAACAAATCAGAAAAGAAGGATGAGAATGGTTGTGTAACTTAAAGAATGTAGTCGATGTCACTGAATTGTATATATAAAAATTGTTAAATTGGTGTGTGTTCTGCTCTGGTGATGCTGTAGATTAGGCATTGGACTTGTGTCTTCAAACCCATAAGCTGCTCTAAGGGACAAAGGTGGGTCTGTCTGTTCCTTTAAAGATTTATAGTCTCAGAAACCCTATATAGAGTTGTAAGGAGTCAAAATTGACAAACAATAAATTAAAAGAAGTGGGGAAAATTGCAAGGTTTTGAATCAGATAAGACAAATTTATAGTCTTCCAAATGTGCAACATTGTAAAATAAACACTGGACCACAGGTCATTTTAATAACAAGGTTGGCGGTTCCAACTCACCAGCCACTACTTGGAAACCCTATACAGGGTCACGATGAGTCAGAACCGACTCGATGGTACTTCACAACAACAACAACTTTTGTCTTGGTTTTTGCCTTTTTGCAAAACTTTACTGATGTATTATTCCCCTTGCCAAATTGCCTCCTATATTTAGATATTTGGGGGGAATGGGTATAACTTTATGTTCCATATTTATAATAACCACAAACAACAATTCACCTTTTTTATTGACCCATATTGCCTATGTAGTGCTAAATTAATTACCACTATACTTTATAGTTACTGAGTTCTGAGAGCTGGCATGTGTGTGGTGACCAGGGCATTGTGGGTTCCAACTGGTTGAATTCCCTGGTGTTCCAATTCGTCAGCATTTCCGTCTGTGATGCATCTTCACAAGTGAACAGGTTGTGGTAACTGCACTTTCAGTGACATGATGTTGAGTTCATTTTCTCTTCTATATAGCAAGTAAGAATATTTATTTGTTCTAAGTAGCTGGCAAAGTCAAGCTGAACAAATCCTTAAGAATAATAACACGATTCTCTCCCTACAAAATAGCGGGGACTGTGACCTCATATGTATTTTATAAGAATACACTATTTTGCTAAGACAGAAAATGCCTGTATGAGACTCTGGCCCATGCAGTTCCTACCTTATCTTATGGTACTTGTGATCGCCACATAATTTTCTCAGTAGAGCTTTGGGTTCATAAAAAGTTTAAGGCTATACCCTTTGAGAAGTTACCTTAAGTACAGATAATTTGCATTGCCGGTTAAGTTCAGAGCTTTAATTAGGATAGGCTTAGCATCCTTTTTAGAGAAACTGGAGTGGTATGGGACAGATAGCATGGGTGAATTGGGATGACGCTGTAGAATTAGCACTGGACTGAGACCCACAAGACAAGATCGGCAGTTCAAACCTGGTGGTGCAACAATTAGCACTTAACTACTAGCCAAAATGTTGGTGGTTCAAATCCACCCAGCTGTTCATCAAAGGAAGACTTGATGATCTGTTCCCATAAAGATTAAAGAGTAAACAAACAAACAAATGTGAGGTGAGAGTCTAGGAAACCATATGTGGTAGCTCTACTTACTATGAGTTGAGTCCTTGCCACGGCACACAACAACAACGTTTTTATTATTAGAAAAAGAAAAAAAAAAGTAAACAACCAGCCTGCATCACTAAAACAACGGCAAATTCTGATTTCAGGAACAAAGAATACAAGGGGCTTCAAAGAGTTCACAGAAAAATTCCATTATCTTTTCATTTCATTTTTCCATGAGCTTTTTGAAGCCCCCTCGTATTTCTAATGAAACAAATAAAAACAAACTGGAGAAGGGGAAGAGTGAAAACAATAAGAAGAAAAAAAATTGTGATTAAAAAAAATTTATTGAATCCAGTTGACATAAGCAAGCAAAATGGAACCCTAATACAGACATTTCCTGAGTTATGAGCCACTGAATTAGGGATAGCTAGTCCTGTTGTGGCCTGTAAAATAAGCCCTGGTCTGTTAACCTCCAGGGTGGTGGTTCAAACCCACCAGCTGCTCCTTGGAAACCCTGTATGTACATGGTCTCTGTGAGTTTGAACTGACTCCACAGGCACTAAACAACAACAATGAAACTTTACTTGCCCTTTGTTGTTGTTAACTTCCCTGAGTTGGTTCCAACTCACAGTGACCCTACATAGGGTTTCCGAGGAGCGGCTGGTGAGTTTGAACCGCAGACCTTGCGGTCCAGTGTTTTATTCCACAGCACCACAGCAGGACTTGCTCTTTAAAGTTATGTAAATTTGGTAGCGTAGTGGTTACAAATCGGGCTGCTAACCTCACAGTCAGTAGTTCGAAACTACCAGTTCTCCGCTGGAGAAAGATGAGGCTTTCTGCTCCCCTAAAGATTTACAGCCTCCGAAACCCTGTACAGGGTCGCTATGAGTCGGAACCGATCCACGGCACACAACAACAACATTTGTTCTCACTTTGAAAGATTGAACCTGCCCCCACATGCAACAAATGACTCTTCACAATCACCTGCACTTGTTGTTCACGGAGTTTTTAAATCATTGATTCTTGCACTAAAGTAAGGCTAAACAAGAACCGTATTCACCGTTTTCAAAATACCTACAAATCTGAGTTAAAGCCACACTTAGGATGGATCTCATTCATAACCCGGGACAGTCTGTTAAGTATCCTTTGGAGTAGGATTTCCCTATCCAGGGTCTTGGTCCAGACCCCTTTTCCCGAGCGCCTCAGGGGAGATTTCCAATATTGTTTTCGGGCGAACTACATTTCTGGCCCACATGATAGGAAAACTTTTCAGCTTTCTAGAACCTCTACACTTGAGCCTCTCTGGGTCTTTCTTCGTTGCTTCTGGCACAGCTGCTAATGTATTGGTCCGTGACTATAACCAAAACACCTTTGGGATTACATTGCTAATGCGCGGGACCTGTGCTTTGAAGGCACAGTTGTTGTTAATTGCCATCAAGTTGATTCTAACTCATAGCAACCCTATATAGGGTTTCCCAGACTGTAAATCTTTATGGGACCAGAAAGCCTCTTTTCTCTCGCTGGTGGGTTTCAACTGCAGACCTTATGATTATCCTACAATTTACCCTACAGCACCACCGGGTCTTCCTCTCTCCTCATCCTGCTTCCTGCCTTCAGAGGGAATCTCAGCAGGTAAGAGCAACCCTTCTAGTTCAACAAGCCATCTCCTCATTCCCTTTCTGGTGCATGGTTGTAGGTCTCTCTTGCAAAGTAGCCTTGTCACTCTCTCTTCCTCCTCCCCTCACACTGCAGCCGTGTTTATGCACAAGGTCCAGTTGGGGCTATTTTACCTACAACCTTTATTAGAGCTCAGTTCTGGAATGTCAGTGTTTACCCAAAACCCACTGCTAGCAAGTCAGTTCCAATTCATAGTGAGTCTGTAGAACTACTCCACTGGGTTTCCAAGGCTGCGGAGCTTTAAGGAGCAGACTGTCGCCTTACTCCCTTTGAGCAGCTGGTGAGTTTGACCTTTTGGTTACCAGTCAAGAACTTTAACCACTGTGCCATCAGGGCTATGGTATTCATACAGGAGAGCTTTAATTTTGCTGTTGTTTCTGGTGTATAAACCATTTCCTTGGGAATCCCAAAGTTTTTCTGTGTCTTGGGCAGTGATAAAATCATGCTTCACCCTTAAGGTTTAGCAGCAGACATTGACTCTTTTTTGAGGAGGATGGTACGTGGAGTCTTGTCAAAGAAGATTCTGCCACCTTCAGTGGACAGCTTTCCACTTTTGTGAAGCTTTAGTAGTCTGGGAATCAAAGCAGCAACAGTTGGTCACCTATGTGCCTGTAAACTTCGGCCTTTCATGAGTGCTTAGACTGTAGGTTTTTATTTTTTTTATTTAAAAAATGGACACAACACATTTTCCAAGTCAACTTTTTCCTATATACATTTAATAATATCATTTACATTGCTCATGTTGTACAACCACTATTGTTGCCAATTTTTCCATAACCATAAACAGAAACTCACTGCTCCTTAAACAATAGCTCCCACTTTCTGCTCCCTCCTACCCCTGTTGTTGTTAAGTGCCCTCTAGTAGGTTCAGACTCATAATGACCCTCTCTAAGGAGTCCTGGTATGGCATTTAGGATAAGCACTGGACTGCAAGGTTGGTTTGAATCACAAGATTGGCAGTTCAAACTCACCAGCTGCTAATCGGAAACCCTGTGCAGGGTCGCTATGAGTCAGAACCAACTTAACAGCACTTAACAACAAAACAGGGTTTCTAAAGAGTAGCTGTGGTGGCTTTGAACCACCAACCTATGGTTCTTAGTCCAGTGCTTATCAAACAGTGGCACACCAGGACTCCCC
>NW_006408537.1:23940742-23948833 GCF_000296735.1 Chrysochloris asiatica | reverse complement strand
GGAGCAGAAAGCCTCCTCTTTCTCCCACGGAACAGCTGGTAGTTTCAAACTGCTGACCTTGAGGTTAGCAGCCTGATTTGTATTCACCCTTGGAAACCCTGTACAGGGTCGCTATGGGTCGGAACCGACTCGACGGCACTTACAACAACAACAACAACACTACCAAAGCTCCTCAGATATTTCCTATAAGTGAGATTATATAAAATTGGTCCATCTGTGATTGATTTTTTCCACTAAGCCTGTTTTTTTCAAGGTTCATCCATGTAGTAATATGTATCAGGATTGCATTTCTTTGTTTCAGTATCCTATTGTATGTGTGTACCACATTCTTTTATCCATTCATTTGTTGATAGACCTTAGGGTTTGGCCTTTGCGTATAGTGCTGCAATGAACATTGGTATACAGGTGTCTGTTTGTATGGCTTCTTTCAAGTCTTTTGGGTGTATACCTAGGAATGGAATTGCTGGGTCATGTGGTGCTGTAGGGTAAGCATTAGACTGCTAATTGCAAGGATCTGACTTGACGGCACTTAACAACAGCATCATTGGTAGCTCTGTTTAACTTTTTGAGGAACTACCAAGCTATTTTCAATAGGCCTGGTGTGGCGCTGCAAGATCGGTTTGACCCACAAGATCGGCAGTTCAAGCTCACCAGCTGCTCCTTGGGAACCCTACATAGGGTCACTATGAGTCAGAACCAGCTTAATGACAGATAACAGCAGCAGCAGCAATAACTACGAAGTCAGAATCAACTTGATGGCAACAGGTTTTGGTTTTAATGGCCAATGAAGGAGCTCTGGTGGAATACTGATTAAGTGTTCAGCTGCTAACTGGAAGGTCAGCAGTTCGAACTCCCATAGCCACTCTGTAAGAGAAAAGACACAGCGCACATGACAACAATGGCGAATGATATTGAACATCTTTTCATGTACTTGTTGGTCATTTGTATATCTTCTTTGGTGAAATATCTATTCAAGTCCTTTGCCCATTTTTTTAAATTGGGTTGTTTGTCTTTTTCTGGGATTTGCATATTCTGATATTAAATATAAAAAATATATAAGATATTAAACTCTTATTAAATATATGGTTCCCAAAATTTTTAACAACCAGACTATAGGTTGTCTCTTCACTTTGCTGTTAAAGTGCTTTGTTGAACAGAAATTTTAAATTTTGATAAGCCCAATATATTTATTTTCACTGTGGTTGCTGTTGCTTTGGGTGTTAAATTTAAGAATTGTTGTTTGAAAAAACCAAGTATTAAAGTCATGCTTCTGTTTCCTACAAGTTTTATTATGGTATTGCTTCTTGCATTTAGGCCCTTGATCCATTTGAGTTAATTTTTATATACGCTGTGAAATATGAGTTCAAGTTCATTCTCTTGCATGTAAAGATACTGTTGTCCTGATCATTTATTAAAAAGATTATTCTTTCCCCATCTATAGAGTGCTTAAGATTTAACTAAATACTTGAATGTTTCCAAATAATCATTCATTCAACAGACACTTATGGAATCCCTAGGTGATGCAAATGTATAAGGTGCTTAGCTGTTAACCGTAAGAAAGGCCTGGAACACTTCTTCTGCACTCAGACATTGACAATCCTATGGAGCAGTTCGGTTCTGGCACACACATGCAGTTGCCACAAGTCAGAACCAACTCAACAGTCAATAGTAACTAAAGGCACACATAGTGTGCACATTAACTTGTCATTGTTGTGTGAGGCTTTAACGGGAAACAGTGATAGACAGTCCCTGTCTAAATGTGTCTATTTTGAGTAGCTGCAATTTAGTTTATAGTGCCCTTCTCAAAGTTAAAGGGTAGTTTATAGTGCCCTTCTCAAAGTTAAAGGGAAAAAAAAGTTAAGCAATAGGAGAGCAAAAAATTATTAATTCCTAAAATCGGGACCAGGAAGTTGTGACTTATGGGCCAGATATGAGTTCATCTGACTCCAGGTTGTTGTTAAGTGCTGTCGAGTTTGTTCAAATCATAGCAACCTTGTGTAGGGTTTCTGAGGAGCAGCTGGTGGGTTTGAACTGCTGACTTTGTAATTCAAACCATCCTTGGAGTCCAGTGCTTACACTAAAGCGCCATACCAGGACTCCCTGGCTGGAAAAATAAGGTGGTTACATTCCTATTTATGTCTATACTATGGGTATAAAAAGTTTTGTCATAAAGTCCTCAACACTGATTTCTGTGTGGAAGTCCTGTGACTATTCAGACCTATAACTATGACACTATTCTCTCTCCCTTCTACTTCCCATATTTACTCTAATCTAGTGCTATCCAACAAAAATTTATGGTTGAACTGCAAGGTGGGTGGTTCAAGCTCACCAGCTGCTCCTCGGAAACAGGGTCGCTCTGGGTCAGGACAAACTCAATAGCATTTAACAACAAACAACAACATACGAATATAGGTTTTCTGACAGCCACATTAAAAAAAGTAAAAAGCAACACACAGAATTAGTTTTCACAATATATTATATATTTAAACCAATACATTTACAATATTATCTTCCCAAAATGTCAGAAATATAAAAATAATGTTCCCTTTTTTGTACTAAAGCCTTAAAGTCCTCTGTATTTCACATGTAAAGTACAACTCAATTCAGACTAGCTCCATTTGAAGTGCTCAGCAGCCAAATGTGACTAGTAAAGCACAGCTTTACTACCTTCTGTCTTTAATTTTCTCTTGACCTCCATCCCCAACTGAATCTGTTATTCCCTCTTCTCCTATATAACGTGTATGTCCCTGCTCATAACTGTTCCAAACACAGAGAAAGATATCATTTTCATTTATTATCAGAAATGTGGGATTGTTTATTATTCCATTACCAGTTATAAAGTGTGCTAGCATTTGTTATTAAGCAGGACCGTCATAACATCCCTCTAAAGTAGGCAGGGCTGCCTGGTATTGCCTGCCTCTCCTAATCAATTTCTCTAACAACCGCAACAACAACAATAATTAGAGCAGCCAAGACGGGTATCACCTACCATTGAGAGCAGTTTTAAGAAGTTTACAGATAAGAGGGCTTCAGTGAGTTGGTGGAAAATTCCATTATCCTTTTTACTCCCCCAAATGTGGAACGCTTCAGGAATTTACGTGTCATCCTTGTGCAAGGGCCATGCTAAGCTTCTCTTTATTGTTCCAATTTGTGTATACATGCTGCTGAAGTGAGCACAAATTCCACTATCTTTTAATTCCTTATTCCGGGATATTTTTGAAGCCCTTTTGAATATTAACAAACAACACACTGAATTAATTTTTTAAATTTGTATCATTGAAAAAATTTTTTTCTCCTGGTAGTCAATACTCTTGTTAAAAGAAAAAAGGGCTCATTCCTTTGAACCCACAGTTGGTATGCTACATTACATCAGTTACAGATCATCCAATAAATACTCCTTTCTCTCTCAAATTACCTTGGGTCTGATGCTGGCAGCAACAAAGAGGAAACACAGAGTATCAATAAATCCTTAGGCCCAAAAGAGATTAGCTTCTCTAAATATTGACTAGTATTTTTATAGTGCTGTGCTGATTACAAATAGAATTCCTCAAACACTGTTAAGGTTAATCCTCATGAAAATCTCCCAGGTAGTTATTAATGTTCTAGATGACAAAATGACAGCAGCCAGTACCAAGACTCTTATCTTCTGGCCCCCAAATCCAGGCTTCTTAACTATCATCAAGTTTTACTATTTCATTACCACCTTATACAATTATAATAATATTACCAATAATAATAGTAACAGCAGCAACTAATTCTGGCTGGTGGTGGTTGTCTGCCACCAACTTGGTTCTGACTCACAGCAACCCTGTATAGGTTTTCTGAGGCCTTATGGGAGCAGAAAGCCTCATCTTTCTCCCATGGAATAATTGGTAGATTCAAACTATTGACCTTGTGGTTAGCAGCCCAGTTCCTAATCCACTAGGCCACCAGAGTGCCTTAATGTTTACTGAACACTTACTATGTTATTATTCTAAGTGCTTTTCATATGTTAATTAATTCATTAAATCATAAGGACTTTAAATGTAAAAACAACATTTACAGAGTTCTTACTATTCACTCGGTTTTTTACATATGTGCAAGTCAGTTATAGTAGAATGTTGGCTTTGGACTTAGAAAAAAATTTGGATTCAAATTCTATCTTTCATATTCACTGGCTGTGTGAACTTCTAGAAATTTCTTCATTGCTATACCTGCAATGTAGGGTTGTATTTAAGTAATCTTCAGAGCAATTTTTGTTGTTGTTAGGTGCCATCAAATCGGTACCAACTTATAGCAACCCTATGCACAACAGAACGAAACACTGCCCAATCCTGGGCCAACCTCACAATTGATGCCATGTTTCAGCCCATTGATGCCATGGCAATAAGAAGAGACAATTATTGATCTCTTATGTATCTGATCAGTGAGGGAGCAAGTTCAGATAGGTAGCCAGTGAGTGAGGTACATAGGATATGGACTCAGGTCTCCAGATTTCAATCAATGTCTCCCCCCAGCCCCACCCAGGACGCCATAATGCCATATTGCCACTCTCTTGACAAGGTTGGCCTAGGTTTCCGGTAGCATCTAAGCATTGTAATCACTGTGCCGGGCAGAGAGTTTCTGTGTTTTACTGTGACCAGTACTAGTTGTTGTCACATTGATTCTGACTCGTGGCAGCCTCAGGTATGTCAGAATAGAATCATGTTCTGTAATGTTTGAATACATGATTTTTCACAAGTTGATGAATTTTGTACTCCATGCTCCTCATTTCACTGATTCTCTCTCTCACACACACACCTATCTACCTACACCTTTTGCTTCCTTAATTCATTTTGCACAAGCCCTATCTGATTGTCATTTCTCTACCATTATTTTCTGTCATAATGTTTGCACAAATGAGGCAGTTGATACAGATTTTTAAACAACAGCAGTAGGACAGAAATATAAGGGAATTTCTAATAAGTCTGTGGGAAAATGGAATGAAAAGAAATTGATACTTTTTCCCACAAACTTTTTGAAGTCCCTTTATATTTTCCTGGCAAACAAAGTATTGGTTCTATGCTCTGGTATATTCTGACTCATAGTGATCCTGTATAGTATTTCTGAGGTGGTCACTATGGGTCGGAACTGACTCCATGGCATACCACCACCATCACCGAATCTTTACAAGACAGAAAACCTCATGGTTCTCCTGAGGGACAGTTGATAGTTTCGAACTACTGTCCTTGAGATTAGCAACCTAACTCGTAACCACTATGTTATCAGAGCTCCTTAAACAAAGTGGAGTAAGTACATAATAATATATTTTATATTGTTTTACTTTTTGTTTTGAAAATAGGCCCAAAGATATAAGCAACCCTTTTGATTTCATCTCCCAGTTGTGATTATCACTTCATCCTCAATCTTTGTTCACTAACCATCCCCCACACACACCCCACCCCTGCCTCCATTTTACATATATAAACCACTTTACAGTTTGTAAAATCCTCTCATTTACATTATTTCCTCTGTGGTTCATAATAACTGTGAAATGTTGTTGTTCTTATGGTGCCATGGAGTCGGTTCCCACTCATAGCAACCCTGTACAGGGTTTCCCAGGCTGTAAATCTTTAGGGGAGCCGGAAGCCTCATCTTTCTCCCATGGAACAGCTGGTAGTTTCGAATTGCTCGCCCTGAGGTTACCAGCCCAATTCATAACCACTACACTACCAGAGCTCCTTAACTGTGAAATGTAGGGTATGTCATTTTACAGTAAAATCCTATTTCTGATAAGTTTCTATTTTAATATAAATGCCAATTTTTAAGACCGTGAGTAAACAACTATAAAAGCTATCAATGACGTTGTGTGTTTTACTGAGTATTTTTTATATCCTAATTCAGTAATACAGAAAAACAATATGACAACTGATCTTTTTTATTTTCAACTATTTTTCAAACTGAATTAAAATATTTTTCAATAAAATTTTTAGGGTAAATTGCCAATTACTATTTTTCTTAAAAACCACTTTTACTGAATAACCTTAGTCCCAACCCATTCTATAAAAAATGAGATTTTACTGAACAAACAAAATAACCTCTAGTCTCAAATTTTGTACATAATAATCAAAAACACCTACTATTTTAAAGAAAGCATTATAATTTAAAACAATGCTAGGCCAAAGCTGATATTTGTAGAGGATTCAAATGTATGAAATAAAACAAATGAGTCATGTAATTGTGGTTTCGGTGGCATTTTTCTGACAGTTATCAATGAACCTGTTATTTGTTGTTGTTAGGTGCCATCAAGTCAATACTGACTCATAGTGACCTTATGCACAGCAGAATGAAACACTGCCCGATCCTGGGCCAACCTCACTATTGTTGCCACCCTTGAGTCCATTGATGCTGCCACTTGGCCAATCCATCTCATTAGACCCTCCACCTTACCAAATATGATATCCTTCTCAAACGACTGGTCCCTCATGACAATATGCCCGAAGTATGGGAGACGAAGTTTGGCCCTCCTGACCTCCAAGGAGCACTCTGGCTGCACTTCTTCCAACACAGATCTGTTGGTTCTTTGGCAGCCCGCGGTACTTTCAATAGTCTCCTCCAACACCATACCTCAAAAGCATCAATTCTTCTATGGTCTTCCTTATTTACTGTCCAGCTTTCACATGCATATGAGGTTATTGAAAATACCATGGTTTGGGTCAGGCGTACCTTAGTCCTCAAGCTGACATCTTTGCTCTTCAACACTTTAAAAAGTTCTGTGCAGCAGATTTGCCTGATGTAACACATCATTTGATTTCCTGACCGCTGCTTCCATGAGTGTTGATAGTTGATCCAAGAAAAATGAAGTCCTTGACAACTTCAATCTTTTCTCCATTGATAAGAATATTGTTTATTGGTCCAGTGGTGAGGATTTTTTTTTTTTTCTTTACATTCAGATGTAATCCATACCAGAGGCTGTGCTCTTTGATCTTCATTTGTAAATTTTTTAACTTCTCTTTACTTTCAGCATGCAAGGTTGTATCATCTGCATATTGCATTGTGTTAATGAGTCTTCCTCCAATTCTGATGCACGTTTTTCTTCATATAACCCAGCTTCTCGGATTATTTGCTTAGCATACAGGTTGAATAAGTATGGTGAAAGAATACAACCCTGTTGCACACCTTTCTTCATTTTAAAACATTCAGTGTTCCCATGTTCTGCTCAAAACAACTGCCTCTTGGTCCAGGTAGAGATTCCTCATTAGCACAATTAAGTGTTCTGGAATACTCACAGCTTCGCAATGTTGTCCATAGCTTGTCATGATTCACACAATTAAAAGCCTTTGTGTAGTCAATAAAACACAGGTAAACATCTTTCTGATGTTCTCTGCTTTCAACCAAGATCCATCAGTCATCAGCAATGATATCCCTTGTTTCACAGCCTCTTCTGAATCTGGCTTGATGCTCTGGAAGTTCTCTGTCAATGTATGCTTACAGGCGTTTCTGTATTAACTTTAGTAAAACTTTACTCGCATGGGATATCAAAGAGATTATCTGATGATTTCCGCATTCTGTTGAGTCACCTCTTTGGAATGGACACAAATATGGATCTCTTCCAATCAATCGGCCAGATAGTCATCTTCCAAATTTCTTGCCATAGATAGAGTATGTGCCTTCTGTATCACCTCACTTTCTTGAAAGATTTCAATTTTTATTCCATCAATTCCTGGTGCCTTGTTCTTTGCCAATTCCTTCAATGTACCTTGGACTTCTTCCTTCAGTATCATTGGCTCTTGATCATATGCTACCTTTGAAACGGTTGAACACCAACCATTTCCTTTTGGTACAGTGACTGTGTATATTCCTTCCATCTTCTCTTGATGCTTTCTACATCATTCAGTAATTTGCCCAGAGAATCCTTCAATAACAAAAGTCGAGGCTTGAATTTTTTTCTTCAGTTCCCCCAACTTGAGAAATGCTGAGCATGTTCTTCCTTTTTGGTTTTCTGACTCCAGATCTTTGCACATTTTGTTGTAATATTTGCCTTTATTTTCTTGAGCTGATCTTTGAAATTTTCTGTTAAGCTCTTGGACTTCCTCATTTCTTCCATTTGCTTTAGCATCTCTATGCTGGAGA
>NW_006408537.1:23926884-23939267 GCF_000296735.1 Chrysochloris asiatica | reverse complement strand
GTGCCTTCCAACCTGAGTGGCTCATTTTCTGGTACTATATCTGACAGTGTTTCTCTGCTATTCATAAGGTTTTCAGTGACTAAATACTTGGAAGTAGTTCATCACTCCTTCTTCCTAGTCTGTCTTCATCGAGAAGCTCATCTGAAACCTGTCCACCATGGGTGACCCTGCTGGTATTTAAATACCAGTGGCATAGCTTTCAGAATCACAGCAACTCACAAGTCACCACAGTAGGACAAACTGACAGAGGAGTGGTGGGAACCTGTCATATATCCCTAGATTTTGAGACTATTAGATTTATTTACTTAGACATCATTATTTCATATAATTGTGTCTAACATTTAAACAAAGCATTTATGTCCACACGCAGTTGTACTCTCTGATTATCAATTTGGTGTAAAAATTTGTAGATACTGATTATCAATACTTTTGATTTACATTATTACTCAGCACACTTCTGAGTCCCTTTATAACTTAATGTGCAGACACCCACAGGATTTTCATACAGATGTTTGCATATTGTATATAAATGTTTATCTTAATCAATTTCCTTTTTGACTAAAAACATCAAAGATGTCCCCAAGAGCTCATTCGAAGGCTGTCTTAGTCACACCACTAGAATACCAAGTTCAATGTCAAATGAGATCAGATTAATACAGTACACTATTCTGGCTACTCTCTTTTTGCTGCAGAAGTTATAGTCTCACATGACCCAAATGTAAATGTTTGGTGATTACACGGTATATGTTTATTAACTCCCCAGATGGGATTTTTTTTTTTTTTTTACCTTTATTTGAGAACAACAGAATGCTGAAATGTAATGGCTGATGCCAGCAATCCAAGGCTTCATTAGTACAGATGAAGCCGTACTCATTTTGTTACACAAATAATTAGAGAGATTAAATGAAAATAAACACTGAGAGGATGTGTAGAAGCTCTGAAGTTAGGTAATTATTTTAATTACTCTAGTGACTTCCAACAACCTTCATTATCAGCCACAGATCAAGTTTAAATTGTTTTATGTAAGAATATCATAAACTATATGGAAAAGTACTAGAGCTAACTGGTGATTATACTTCATAAAAATGGCATTTGTGTCAAGTTCCCATTTAAAGGAGTTGTTTCCATTTCAGTGCCTGAAAAACTCTCTAAATATTTTAAAAGCATGATACATTTTTGCATGATAAAATTCTGTCCTGGTTTTGTGCTTCAGATTAACATGCTTAATGATTATTTTTCATCTTTATATCTTTACTCAGATTTAATCATAAAGATGCGGATTCATATTTTTGAGTCACTGAGCATGAAACAATATGGCATATGCAATCATTTGAAGTGAATGTCACTTGTAATCACACCATCCTTATTGCATGATTAGCTGTGCCCTGAATTTGGGGCAAATTGAGTTTCTTTCCTACCCTATCCCAATTTGTACTCTACTACACACTCTAACAACAACAACAACACACTCTATTAGAAGTCACTTTTTCTCTACAGCTTTGGTGCTGTAGGACAAGCACTGACTGCAAGGTTGGTTTGAACCGCAAGGTCAGTGGTTCAAACTTACCAGTCATTCCTCAGAAACCCTGTTCAAGGTCACGATGAGTCATAACCAACTGGGCAGCCCTTAAAAACAACAGCACATTAATGTTGTTCTTGTTAAGTGCCTTTGAGTCGACTCTAACTCATAGAGGCCCTGTATAGGGTTTTTGAGGAATGACTGATGAGCTTGAATTGACTGATGAGCTTGAACTAACTGACCTACTCTTAGCAGTCCAATGCTGATCTTACAATGCAAAACCAAGACTCCACAGGTACAAATATGTATATGTAAACACAAGTACATATATATGTTTATACGTGTACATAGGTATGTTGTTAAATGCTTTATGTGTGTGTGTATGTATATATGTGTGCATATATTTGTTGTTGTTGTTATGTGCCATCGAGTCGGTTCCGACCCATAGCGACCCTGTACAGGGTTTCCGAGGGTGTAAATCTTTACAGGAGTAGAAAGCCTCATCTTTCTCCCGCGGAGCAGCTGGTAGTTTCAAACTGCTGACCTTAAGGTTCGCAGCCCGATTCGTAACCACTACGCTACCAGAGCTCCTTGTGTGTGTATATATTATATAGATATAATGTTGTTAGGTGCTGTTGAGTCAGTTCCAACTCGTAGTGGACCTGTATAGAATTTCTGAGGCTTTAAATCTTTATAGGAGTAGAAAGCCTTATTTTTTTCTTCCATGGAATGGCTGGTGAGCTGTAACCACAGACCTTGTAGTTTGTAGTTCGGTGCTTACCTTATGGAACCACTGCTGTGAGTTGACATGTTAAGTGCGGTCCACTCATAGCAAGCCTGTATAGGGTTTCTGAGAAGTGGTTGGCTGGTTTGAACATCATACCTTGCAGTTATTCTACATAACCACACCAGGACTCAGTATGTTGTGCTGTTAAGTGCTGTTGAGTTGGTTCTGACCCATAGCGACCCTATGTACTATAGAACAAAACACACCCGGGTCCTGAGCCATCCTCACAATTACTGCTATGCTTGAGTTCATTGTTGCTACCACTGTGACAGTCCATCTAGTTGGGGGTCTCCTTCTTTTTTATTAACCCTTCGCTGTACCAAGCATGATGTCCTTCTCCAAAGTATGAGAGACAAAGTCTGACCATCTTGGCTTCTAAGGAGTATTCTAGCTGTACTTCTTCCAACACAGATTTGTTTGTTCTTCTGGCACTCCATGGTACCTTTATCTTCTCCAACACCATAACACAAATGCATCAGTTCTATTCAATGTCAGTTCCAACTCAAAGTGACCGTGTATAGGGTTTCTGAGGAGCAGCTGTTAGATTTGAACTGTCAACCTTGTGTTTCACAGTCCATTAATCCTACAGCATCACATTAAAAAAAAAATCTTTGTGGGTGCAGAAAGCCCCATCTTTCTCTGAGTGTGGTATCTCCAAATGATAAGCACTAAGATCCGTGGTTGAAGTCCTACTGCAAAGATTTTTAAAAGCCTTGGAAACCTATACAGGGTTGCTATGAGTCTGAACTTCAGTTCAAAGACACTGAACCACACCTGCATGTATATTACATGGAGACCTAGTTGCAAATGCTAACTTAGAATATATGAGGTGACAGTCCTTGATGTACTAGTTCAGTGCTTTGTGGTATGGTACTGTGAGTTCAGAACTTCAACTAAAGTCTTCCATTCCAAATGTGGTTGGTTTTGAATTTATTTCATCTCTGGAAAGTCCCGTTTTCTGGAGAGGGAGCAATTAAGAAATAGACTTACTTCAAGACATAGTGGGAATAAGAAGACTAGTGTGATGCTTTTAATACAATTAGTAAGCACTTCAGATTTACTCCAGCTACACAGTCATTTTTCACCATCCCAAATTTAAAGATTTCAACATGATGGAGACTTCAGTAACCTTTGGAAGTGGAGGGAGGGGTGGCAGATGAGGCAGACTGGAGTCATGAGGTGTGTGTGTGTGGAGGAGCATTCAACAAAAACCTATGACTGGTAGTGAATAACTGTTATCATGACTAATCGCGACTGTCACAATTGTAAAGGTAGAAGTTTTGTAACAAAAAAAAAGGGGAGTGATTAATCTTACAGTCCAGAAATAGAGGACCCTAGGACCATCAAGAGAGGAACACATGAATAGAATGTGGGACCTTATCCAGAGAAGCAGCAGCACCAGAGATGGGGGCATGGAGGACTCTAGATTCAACAACTAAGAAGAGAAGGACTAAGAACTGGTGGCCAGGAGCAGACTTGCAGAATGTGCCCTTTGGAGATGTAATTTATTATATATGCCTGAGTGAGTTTTTTTGTTTGTGTGTTTTTTAAAAAAAGCTAAAGTGGATAAAGAGAAATACTTTATGGTATATGGAGGGGATTATAATCAATGTAATGAAACAAGTTATATGAATTGTTGAATGTGAAACTGATGATGTGCCCTGTAAACTTTCACTCAATCCACAATAAAAACCTTAAATTAAAACAAAACAAAACCTATGACTGGCTCTCCTCCCATTTCCACCCATGCTGTTGTTTATTTATAAGGGCAGAGGTACTGGGAGGCCTTTCCAAAGCACATTTTCCTGGGGTTGTATTATATGCATCTGACAGTGAAGCTCTTCAAGAATAAAGGACCAGGTAAAATGGATTCATTGTCTTCTGTGTTTAGGATGCACTAATAATGCAGATTTTAAAACAGAAGTTGTGAGCAATATCCACAAGTTGGGACCGAAGAATTAGTTCTTTGCTAGTGTTGTGCTGAAGGGTGTTGAATCTGTAAATTTCAGTCTTGCAGGTTCTACAGTCTGAGCGGGAGGTTAGAGAAATTCGCATACTCCACAGCTGTTAAGTACTGTGGAGTCGGTTCCCACACATAGTGACCTTATACAGGGTTTCCAAGGCTGTAAATCTTTATCGGAGCAGAAAGCCTCATCTTTCTCCTGCGGAACAGCTGGTGGTTTCCAACTGCTGACCTTAAGGTTAGCAGCCCGATTCTTAACCACTACACTATCAGAGCTCCAGATGACTGATAATACAAGGGAAATGCTAGGGTACGGCTGGAAGAAAGAGGAACATCAGGAATGTTCCTTCGAATTCTCTGATGTGCCCTCACTCTGAAAGCAAGTCTGAGGAAGGCAGACAACTGGACACAGAAATTATAATAGACTAGGGGTGGGTGTAGCTTTGCTAGCACCTCTGTGGGGACATGTCTGGGAAGCATGGCTCCTCTTCCAGTTCATTACAGTCAACCAGGGATTCAACCACAAGGTCCCTTAAATAGAAAAGTACAAATTAAGCACCAGTTGTCTATGCTGTGACTTGCAGATAGTGTTTTGGTTCTACATGGCATTGTACACTGTTTGGCTTTGATGGTACTAGCCAGTCCCGTTGAGTCGAGCTGTCACAGGAGGGATTTCTGCAGGCCACACAGTGAGGAAATCACAGGCTAGACCATTATTCTTTTTTTACTTGACCAATGGCCACTGACTTCAGAGAAATCACTTTAAACTCTGCACCTCAGCTTCCTCACCCAGGCCTCCTTGAAACGGTCAGACAAAATAATTCCGGTGCCAGCCAACAGCAGGGGACTGCCACCCAAATTACTGAAGAAAAATAAACATGCTCAAGTAGAGTTTTAGAAAATTTCCCCCAACGATCTAACTTCAGACAGCAATCACTGGGATTTGTCTCTTTCTCCATCTCAGAGGGCTTCTGTTGATTTCTGCCTTTCAGTGAACGCGCTTTGGGTTGTCACTGTTTGGTACATTCCCAGTACACCAACCAAGCAGCTCTGAGCCAGAGAAGGGATTCCTTTGCTCTCTCCCGCCTTTCTCTCCCATCTCACTCTCAGCCTTAGGTCTACTGAGTTTTCCACACGTGAATGGATTTTCCTGGCTGATCTCCAAAGACCTTGCAGTATTTCAGAAAGCTTAAAGATCGCTGGAGATCAGCGAACGAGCATCCACCCACTCCGAGAAGCTGTGCAGTCCCTTGGGGACCCTCCTCCCACGGTGCAGCGGACGCCTAGAGAGCTAGCTTGCGGGGCCGTCAGCGCCAGTCTTGGTGGAGAGCCTGGGCCCCTTCCCCGCCTCCCCCTCGCTGCCCCTCTCCGCCAGTAGCAGCGCTGCTGTCTTCCCACGGGAGGACACTGGAGTCTGCAGCGCCCCCGCCCCCTTGCTTTTTCTTTCTTCCCTTGCTTTGGGATCTTGCTGCCGGAGCCGGGAGAGGTTCTGAGAAGAGAGAAGATCGAGGGACAGGAGCCTAGGCTTCTGAGGCGGCGTGTGATCAGAGCTGGGGGCATTGTATCCCCGGCGTCCCTTCGGGCCACAATGTAAAGAAGGAAAGCCTTCAGCGCCTACTGCCCCTGAAGCCTGCCTTCGAAGGTGCTCCGGAGAGCGCATTGGGGACCGGCTGCTGAAGTGCCTTTACCCGTAGCGCCGCCGGACGGGAGCCGCTAAGCGTTCGGGGTACCGGTTCCCTTTTTTCCAAAAAAGCGCGCTGGGGACCACCGCCCTCCAGGCGCTCTGCACAACTCCAGGGCCAGCAGCCCGCGGCTGGACCAAGTGCTGCTTCCCGCCGGCTTACTGGGAGTAGAGCGCAGCCTCTGCCCACCTGCTTCCCCTGTAGCTGTAGCTTCTGTGGCACCTGTTCGGATCTCCCACTCTTGGACTCTGAGCCTCGCAGCTCCCACACTCTTCGGTACCGCTGGCCCCATGGAGAGCATGCCGGTCGCCGCTCCTTGAGTGCGGGCACCGCAGCCGTCCAAGCTGCGCTCTGGGGTACCCCGGCTCGTCCCCCTCAGGGGTCGTAGGGGCGTCCAAGAGCCGGGGGAAGAGTGCGCCATGAAGTCTCTGCTCTTCAGCCGCTTCTTCATCCTCCTGCCCTGGATCCTCATCGTCATCATCATGCTCGACGTGGACACGCGCAGGCCCGCGCCCCCGCTCACCCCGCGCCCCTACTTCTCTCCCTTTGCTTCGGGCCGCGGGGGCGCCCGACTCCCGCTCCGCAGGGGCAGCTCCAACAGCGGTCTGGGGCGCAGCGCGGAGAAGCGCAATGAGTCTGGACTGCAGCCCCAGCCCCAGCCGCAGCCCCAACCCGAGCCGCCGCTACCCACCATCTATGCCATCACGCCCACTTACAGTCGCCCGGTGCAGAAAGCCGAGCTCACCCGCCTGGCCAACACGTTCCGCCAGGTGGCGCAGCTGCACTGGATCCTGGTGGAGGATGCGGCCGCGCGCAGCGAGCTGGTGAGCCGCTTTCTAGCGCGGGCCGGATTGCCCAGCACACATCTACACGTGCCCACACCGCGGCGCTACAAGCGACCGGGGCTGCCGCGCGCCACCGAGCAGCGCAACGCCGGCCTCGCCTGGCTGCGCCAGAGGCACCAGCACCAACGCGCACAGCCGGGTGTGCTCTTCTTCGCCGACGACGACAACACTTACAGTCTGGAGCTCTTTCAGGAGGTAGTTGCCAGCCCGCCCCAGTTGGGGGGCGGGAGCGGGAAAGGCCCTCTGTCCTCACCCAGCAGCTGGCGCTCATCCTCACGCCTGCACTTTTGAATTCTCAGTTCTCTGTGTGCCTAATGAGGACTCCATGTGGAGCCGCTCCTTAACGGGCATCCCACAGCCTCCGTTGGCACTGGTGTGTTTACGCTGACCATAGGGGTGGAGGGTGAATGAGGACCGTTGTGGCAGAGGCAAGGTCTGGTCTGGGGCTTTGCTACCCATTTGGACCTCGAGTTCGGTGGAGAGATTAGCACAGGTGAGATGGAGTAATGCTTTCCAAGAACTGGGCGCTGGCTGATCTGAACGCGGAGCCCAGATGGGGAGACGAGTCTACAGGAGGTGTTAGCATCCTGGAGATCAAGGAGGGACTCAGCACGGAAGGCAGGGGAGGTTCTGACAAAAGTCAGCCTAGAGGCACATTTCTCTCATGAAATCGCATGGCACAAAAGTGGTTATTCGTGAAAAACACTGACTCCTATGGAGCTTTTCCCTCTGTTCCGTCCCCATACTCCACGAAGGCCCTTTCTGACCCTAGTGATGACCTCTTTTTCAAGAAAATCTTCTCTGGCTTAGAGTTGAGATAATTCTGCCATGTGATTATGCCATTTCATAGTCGGAGGAATCAGATCGCTCCCTTTCACCAACCTTTCTCTAAAGCCTCTCTTTGGCAACTTGTTGAAAAAGTTTTCATTAGGGCTCACTGTCGGATCCTGTGCGAAATCCAATCCCTGCTGCTGATATGGCACTTGTGTTCCTTTCGAGATGCAGAGTCAGCAGGCATAGCGTTAGAACAGGTGTTATTTCTTGAGATTGGCAGTTTGCTGTGTATGTCTATATTTTGCAGTTGAGACTGGACATGCTTTGTCGGTTGTCTTTTTCCTCTTCAACGATTATAGGTGAAAGGAGTTTGTTTGGTTTTTTGTTTTTTGTGTTTTTTTTTTTTTTTGGACTATTGGGTATCTTCCAGACAGTTGCCTTTCTTCATCCAAAATTCCTTGGCATCCTGCTTGTATGGAATCCATGTCATTCCTCTCCACAAGTAAACTGGACATTCGGAAAACACTGTGTGCTGGACACTGAACTCATACAGTAGCCTGTGCCTAGTATCCATACATCTTAATCACTTCCTCTCCTTGCATCCCAGATTCTTAGCTTTGCTTTCTTAGCCTCAGGATTAGCCTGTGTGGCTTTTAAAACATGTTTCTTAGAAGCAATTGCAGCCTTCATCTTTATCCATCCTTTGCTTCCTCATGAATAAAAGGAACAGTAGTTGTTCTCCATTTTTTATTCCCTAACCTTTCACTCCATAGGACTGACTCACTGTATTTCTCCAGAGAAATAAATAAGCTTGGCATTTGTATGATAGGGTCTTTATTATAACCTCAAATAGAGATACCATCTGAGTTTTTAAGTTGGCTTTCATGTAAAATCCTGCTTGGGTGCTTTTGCCCCCATCCCATCCCCAAATAAGTGGCTTGTCTTTTGAAGCAAAGATCTTCATGTTTTGATGCATCATAATTTTACAGTCTTTTTAGTTTTTTGCCTTACCTGTGAAAATGTGTGGTCCTGAATAAGTGTAAGTAAAGAAATGCACATAATTGCCAGTTAACCTCTTGAAGGAATGGGTTGTGAGTTTCAATTTCTTCTAGCCCATTGGTTTGAGTTTAGATGAGTTGGCACATACAGGCAGGCAGTCAAACGATTCAGAACACAATCTTCCTTTGATGCTTCCCTAGCTGAAAGGAGGGCTTGTTGGTGGTAGATTTTAAGCAGCAGAAGAATCCCATAGGTTTTTTTCCTTTGACTCATGTTGTTGTTGTTGTGTGCCTTGCAGTCAGTTTCAATTCATAGTGACCCTGTACAGGGTTTCCAAGGCTATAAATTTTTATGGGAGTGGAAAGCCTCATCTTTCTTCCATGGACGAGCTGCTAGTTTGGAACTGCTGACCCTGAGGTTAGCAGCCTGATTTGTAACCACTACGCTACCAGAGCTCTCTAACTCATAGGATGAATAAAAGATGCTAAAAGGAAGAGAGAGGGTGAGTAGGAAAACTAGTGCTGGCAAAGAGGAGATTATAAAGGGAAAATATACAAAACTTTCAAGACACTAAAATTTGCTTCAATTGGAAGTAATGAAACAATGACACAAAATAATACATAACTATTCTTGTGAAGACATACCAAATATACAAACTATACAAAAGAGAGTGTCTTTTAAAGTGTAATGGCACACTTAGAATTTGAATTCTGTAGCTTCTTGAGGTCACTCCCAGAAGTATTTTTATGACTAGTCCCTTTTTCCAGCACCAACTTTCCCCCACTACAATGTTTTTGGACAGAGTAGGCATGTGTTCACTGTGTATATTAGTTGATACATTCCATTTTCACAACAGGTTCTTTTTTCTTGCAAGGCATGTAGTATTGAACCCTCTAGAAAGTCAGATTGGTGAAATTTCTGGATCCTTTGTGTAGTTAATTGTTCCAAATTTGACCTTTATTTTCTTTTAAACCCTTAGTGTATTAATGGGCTGGTCTACTATACAATCAGGAGTCCTGGTATGGTGCTGTAGGATAAGCACTGGCCTGCTAACTGCAAGGTTAAAGGTTCAAATCCACTAACTGCTCCTCAGAAACCCTATACCACATCACTATGAGTTGGAACCAACTCGACGGCACTTAACAATAACTATACAGTGATTCTAGGATTAATGATTCCAAGTGAATTTTATGTCAAGCATTGGTCTCTTGGAGAAAATGTGGGATCAGATAAAGTACCTAAACACTGGGAGAAGGGAAAGGTGCTAATTAGGGATTCTGTAGGCTATGGCGTATGTCTTAGTCCTTTATACTGTACACACAAATTTATTTTTAAGTAATCCACAGTATTTAAGGAAAGAATGTACCAAACCAGACTTAAGTTTTCATTAATACTGCTAATTTCCATGGTTGATGCTAGAATGTTGGTAGTGGTTATGTGCTGTGGCTTCAGTTCTGACTCGTAACAACCCTGTAGAGGGTTTCCAAGGCTTAAAATCTTTACAGAAGCAGAAAGCCTCATGTTTCTCCCTTGGTGGAATTGAACTGCTAACCTAGTGGTTAGCAACCCAACACATAACCCACTATACCACCAGGGCTCCTTTGATGTTAAGGTGGTGGTGGTGTGCCATGGAGTCAGTTCCGATTCATAGCGACCCTTCATAGGATTTCTGAGGCTGTAAGTAGATAAGTTAAAAGGAGGAGAATGAACCAGGTACAAATTAGCTCGCTAAGTATTGGCTGCAAATGAAAGAAAATAAAGGATGAAAGGTCTCCAAATTAAATTAAAGGCGCAACAGGCAATCCATGTTCAATGATTCCTCCCTGGTAATTGGGATGGTGCTTTCTTCTTGCATACCGCTAATTTTCGACATTGCTTTTCAACTAAACTGTGCTGAGAAAGAAATATTTGCATTGAACAATTCTGTGTTAACAGCCAAATCCACTTGCAAATGAAGCTCAGTGTGAGTCATAGCTACAGAAATGGGACTATGCACTGGAGAAGGAGGTGTAAGAGGCTTTCAGGTTTCAAGTCTCTCAACACTACTGCTCTTCATCTGGCATTAATGGGGTTTTGCAGTAGGGATCACAGGTAATCCTGCTTGTCTGTGCACCCTATCGATGTAGCTCTCTGGAAAACCTTATTTGCAAAAGACTTAAGCTGCTTTAATACAAGCCACAACTACAGATAAATGTGACTTTATATCTAGTTATATTTTCAATAACACTATTGATCAGATTTCTCTTCTTTACTAGAAAACCTTCAAAGCTTTTTCCTGAGTTTAAAGCTGAGGCTTTTCAGGTGAAGCTGGTTTTAGGTTTGAAAATCAATTGAATTGAAAGGTTAAAAACAAAAAACCAAGCACATTCCAAGCCAGAAGAAAAAAAACACCACTTTTATAATCTTAACCTTAAATTTAATGAGGTAAGACAGACCAGCTCTAAGGCACTTTGAAGATTCATGGGGTTGCATCTTGAAAAACATTCTGGAAAGCAATGAACTTAAGAGGTCCATTGTTTGAATTTTTCTGTTATTGTTGGGTGCTCCTAAGATATTTGTATGCTAGGCTGTGAAGGAGTTGAGGTTTAATTCTGTCTTGCTCCTTTTCTCTAGTAATTATACTATTGTTGCTATTAAATACCATCATGTCAGTTCCAACTCATAGCTCACCCTGTATAGGGTTTCCAAGGAGTGCCCAGTGAGTTTGAGCCACCAATCTTGCTGCATCAGAATGTTCATAGGAAACTGGAATTAAAAGATACTGACATCTTTTCACCACCATTTTGAAGCTCACTCATATACTTTCCCCCTTTATGTGCAGCTCATTATGAGAGTCAAGGAGTTCTGGTAGCATAGTGGTTACGAGTTGGGCTGCAAACCTCAAGGTCAGCAGTTCAAAACTACCAGCTGTTCCACAGGAGAAAGATGAGGCTTTCTGCTCCAGTAAAGATTTGCACCCTCGCAAACCCTGTGCAGGGTCGCTATGAATCGGAACCGACTCCACGGGGCACGTAACCACCACTACCACCATTATGACAATCACCATCCAAAGAAAAACTGTTTACAATTTGGGCAGTTTTTCCTTAATTAGTAAATTCTCTATATGTTTCTGAGAGAAGACATGAGATCTATCATTCCTCTTGATACAGTTAGTTTCTTGTTAAGCACTGTCATGTCAGTTCTGACACATAGCTGTATAGGCCTTCCAAGGAGCGGCTGGTGACCTTGAACTGCCAACCTTGCAGTTCAAGCTGGTCTTGTAGTCCAGCACATTAATCCACAGCACTACACCAGGACTCCACAGTTACTTAGCGTAGTTACCCTATGCTTATAGTTACCCTAAACATATGCTTATCTTTTTAAAGTGAATAAACCTAGAAACTTCTCTCTGGTGTAGTATATTTTACTCAGAATGTGCCCCTTCTGTTTTATTTCTTCCTGTCTAAGAGTCCTGGTGTGGCGCTGCAGAATAATGCACTGGACTTCAAGGTTGGTTTGAACCACAATGTTGATGATTCAAATCCACCAGCCACTCCTCAGAAACCTTATTGTTGTGGCTGTTAAATGCTTTCAAGTGGGTTCTGACTCATAGTGACCCTGTATAGGGTTTCCAAGGAGCAGCTGGTGAATTTCAACTTCTGACCTTGTGGTTCAAACCGACCTTTGATCCAGTGCATTCACCGACATTACCAGACTATGAGTCAGAACTGACTCAATAGCACTTCACAACAACTGCATATTGGGGTCCTGGTGTGGTGCTACAGGGTAAACACTAAACTGCGAAGGGCAGTCACTTCTCTACACAGGGTCTCTC
>NW_006408537.1:23920219-23926784 GCF_000296735.1 Chrysochloris asiatica | reverse complement strand
AAAAAAAACAACCCACTGACGAGATCCTATAGGACAGGGTAGAATTGCCCCATAGGGTTTCCAAGACTGTAATCTCTACAGACTCCTGGTATAGTGCTATTAGATCAGCACTGGACTGTGAACCATAAGATCAGTAGGTCAAAGCCAACAGCAGCTCCTTGGAAACCCTAGACAGGGCTGCTATAAGTCAGAACCGTCTTCACAGCACTTAACAACAACAACAACAACAGCATCTGTTGGAAGCAGTCTGTCCCATCTTTTTCCTACAGAGTGGCTGGTGAGTTCAAAATTCCAGCCTCTTTAGAAACCAGCAGTTTTCATTTGGATTTTGGTATTTAATGGACAAGAAATAAGAATTTTAGTTTAAAAGACCTTTTCCCTTCTCCCCCTAATGTTATCTTTTCCATCATTCTTCTTATCCCAAACTACTTCTCAGTAATTATTTCTCATGAATAGACTTGAAGACATGTCCAGATTATTGTTTGATACATGAATATTGTGTCCTTTAAACATTTAGATTGTTTGCTGCTGCCTAAAAACTGTACTGAGTGACTCCATTTTCTTCTGTCTACTTTGGCTCTAAATTACAAGCTGGTAAATTTTCTCTGGTGTGAACAGTAATGGAATAGTAATTGCTTTTACGGCATGCTAAAAAAGCAACATAGTAGAACCAAAGTCTTATTTATGAGCTATTGCAGATGATATTCAAGTAGTATTTTTCTTTTGTACGTTTGTATATTTCAATAATGCCCAGGTAGATCTATTCAAACCTTTTGGATTCTGATAGGATATTTGCTCAATCTGTATAAGTTAACACATTAATGTGTGTTTGATTTTCATTGCTGTTGAAGCGTTAAATATCACTATGAAGCATAAGTTTTCTGTGGTTCTCAAATTTCCCCTAAAAACCACAAAATAGTTATACTAGTCTATAGATAGGAAGATAGATTCAGATTAGATTTCCAGTGATTTTTGTGATTTCCAATTCATTGAAATAAAACAAAGACAACCCATTGTTTATGTCTGGCAATATTTGTGTACAATATTAAAATTTTTTAAAGATACCCTGTTATATTAATACAAGGGAAATAACAGACAGCAGTGGAGCATTTATTAAGGACCAGAAACTACCCTTCGAGTTTACATGTATTTACTAATATCACCCTCACAATAACCCCTGAGGTAAATACTAGTACGATCCTCATTTTCTTTCTTTTTATAGCTGATATTTAGGATGAACTCCGTCTTTTTGCTAAATTATTCCTGTTAGTCATATGCAGAGTAGAACTGTTGCGTAGCATTTTCAGTAAGGATAGGGAAATTGAACAAGTGCTACCTGGATGTAACGTAACCATTTACTTCAGACTGGTATAACCAAAATCCCCATTAAGTTTAGCAGAAGCACAGGGAATTAATTTGGAAGGGACATATGGCTACTAAGTGGCAAAGATAAGATTTTGAACTAAGTGCGCTGGTTGCAGAAGTCCCTAGTCAGTACAAATGTTCAACATGCACAGCTGCTGACCAAAAACCTGTACGTTCCTAACCCGGGTGCAATCTGGTTCCTTGAAAACCTGGTGGAGAGCAGTTCTACTGTAACACACAGGCTCAGCAGGAGTTAGAATTGACTGGAAGACAGCTGGCTTGATTTGGGTTTTGTTCTGTCTGCAGTGCCAACACACTTAACTATTTGAAGCTCATCTTACATAATATATACTGTCAAATGGAAATGTCATTGTAATACATAAAACATTTGATGATCAGAAGTCCTGTGATATTGTTGGTATCTTCTACCACATCTGAACTGAGGTCTTTCTTCTTGGATATGTTGTTGTTGTTGTTAAGTGCCATCAAGTCAGTTCTGACTCACAGCTACCCTGCATAGGGTTTCTGAGGAGTGGCTGATGAGTTTGAAACACCAACCTTATGGTCGAGAGTTTATCCTACAGCGCCACACTTTGGTAAATTTCTTGTTGCCTTTTCTTTTCCTCATATCATTTGGTCTCATGAAAATTTTTTCTCTTACTCTCTCTAATTTTTAGATCTTTTCATTTTTGTTCAAGCAAAAAAGGCTAAGTTCACTGAAGTCAGATTTTTTTTAAACTGTGTTTTTGTGATAAAACATTAAAATTATTTTCCTTAGTCGATCTGTGTGCATCAGCAATTAGATGCATATTTACTGGTCATACATTTTGTCAGGGCAGCCTAAATTAAATGGAGGAATGATTTTCAGTATAGAATGGGGGTTGGGGAGAAATGGTGAATTCTTTCAGGTGGGCTCAGTGATTTACCATGGGCAGGAGGAGCTGAGGTTCCGAGCCAATTAGAGGCGAGGCAAGCTGTAATTGTAGGTAAGAGGAGAGGTACCTGCTGGCAGTTTCATCCCATTCCGTGGAGACTAAAGCAGCACCAACTGGAAGCATGAAGATGTACTTGTGGGAACCATAGAGCCAAGAGCTTGTTAATGCTGGCTCCTGATGGCCCGCACTGCCAGATGCACCTAGCTGCCCTCTTGTTGGTAGGAGTTCATTAATTTTCTTCTCTGGTGTCTTTTGGGGTTAGGAATGTCCATGGATTAAAAACTGAATGTATACAATGCATAGGTTGAATTTTTTTGTGTGCTAGGAAAACCTTAGAGATGGCTTGCTTAGGGGAACAATCATTCTTTCTATCTGAAGTCAGATTAGTCTTTTCTCCAGAGTAACTAAAATCTCAATTAAATTCTGTCTAGTCATATTCAGACTTCAAAGCTGTTTGAACTGCAAGGTTGGCAGTTCAAGCTCACCGGTCGCTGCTCGGAAACCTTATATAGGGTCGCTATGGGTCGGAACTAACTCAACGGCACTTAACAACAACAACAAAGTCATATTCAACTCAGCGACCCTGTATAGAGTTTCTGAGTTACGGCTGGTGAGTTTGAATCACCAACCTTGAGATTCAAACCGACTTTATGGTCCAGTGCTTATCCAATAGCACCACACCAGGACTCCAAAATATCAGTAGATTTTTTTCTTTTTCTTCCGGTAGCTTTTCATATTTTTCTTTCATCAATTTTCTGAATCCATGGAAACAGAAATTTAAACAGCATTTATTTTACATACTGAATCCAAGACTGTTTCTTCAACCTGAACTACAGGTATTTATGTCTATATGAAATCTGAGTTTGTCAGATGTAACCACTTTCCAGTTATTGAGATTTCGGTGTTCTAAGAAAGTTGTATCTGTAGTCATACTAGTGTGTCCCTTTCCAAGATTTTAGTATAAAGCAGAGGCATCTTTGAAAAGTAAAGGACAGTGGGGCTTAAGTGGATGGTAGAGCAGGAAGAGAAGAACCCTCCAGGTGGAGGGAACTGTATTTGTGAACCTTGGAAAAGACACTTGGAATATTTAGAAAACAAATAATGTCTAAATGAGAGTTAAGGTTTTGTGGTAACTGGACTGGGCCTGCATTCTTGATGGTTTGACAGTTGAGATAGATTATCACCCATGATGAGATCTAATATAATGTAATCAACTCTATGATGAGGTGAGCTGTGAGCAGCCAGTTAATGGAAGGGAAGCTTTCTTGGGGTTTGGCCTCTTTCCAATATACTGGACACTTGGGCAAAGCTTGTTATCCCCCATGATGAGATCTAATAGAATGTGATCAACTCTATGATGAGTTCAGCTGTGAGCAGCCAATCAATTGAAGGGAAGCTTTCTTGGGGTTTTGCCTCTTTCCAATATACTGGACACTTGGGCAAAGCTTGTTTACTCTCTGCTGGGTCTGAGTCTTGCATCTGGCTCATTCTCTGATCTCTGGCTCTTTTGACTTGATCCAGTGACCTACTCAATTACCTGCCAATCCTGGGAGTAGTCAGCAGCCTGCCTTCTTACCTGCCTGCCTACCTGCCTTTCATTCCATCTGACCTGCCCATCTTAATTCACCTCACCTGAACTTGGGAGTCTCCCACCTGTACAACTGTGTTAGCTATTTCCTTGATATAGACTTCTCGATGCACCGTAGGATAAGCTCTGGACCAAAAGGTTGGTTTGAACCACAAAGTGGGCAATTCAAACTCACCAGCTGTTCCTTGGAAACCCTATACAGGGTCACTATGGGTCGGAACCAACTCGATGGCACTTAGCACCAGCAGCAACATATAGACATTAAGTTTCGCTGGTTTTACTTCTCTAGAGAACCAAGCCTAAGAGGCTATCCTTCTTGGTTGCAGGCAGCCATGAGGAGCAGGGGCTGAGATGGAGAGCTAAGTGGCCACTTCTCCATCTTGTGCACGTTAATATGCGATTCTTAGCTTTAGAAGAAGAGTCAGCAATGCTCCCTCCCCAAACCCATCCTATAAAGAAACTTTCCATTTCCTTGTGTTTGGAAGTGGTATTTGAGGCATGAACTTTAGATTTTAATTTTCAGGTATTTCCATACCATTATATAAGTTGTTGTAGGTTGGCAGTTCAAATCCACCAGAAACCCTCACTATGAACTAAAACCAAGTCGATAGCATTTAACAACAGCAACAATGTAAATCTGTGGATTTGGAGCATATATGGAGGTTTCAAACAGTTTGTGGAAAAATTCCATTATCTTTTCATTCCATTTTTCCATGAACTTTTTGAAGCCCCCTCATGTACATATCAGCAAGAGGAGCATGATGTCATTCTTTTTCTGTCTTGTTTTCAGAACACCCACTAAGTAAATCTTTGACCTTTAGCTGTTTAATTAGACCTTGGGTAATAAATTGATAGAAAAACTATAGCTAAGTGTTCATTTATCTACTTGTGCTGAAGAAATGGCAATGTAGACTATTTATAGCACCTGTTGTTGTTAAGTGCCTTTGAATCAGTTCTGAACCATAGAGACTCTGTATAGGGTTTCCAAAGAGCGACTGGTGAGCTTGAACTGCCGACCTTGTGGGTAAAACACTAACCTACAGTGCATTAACCTACAGTGCCCCACCAGGACTCCTTATAGTAGGGGACACATACGCGTATATCTTTATTTTAATTTTTAAAGTGGACTGGTGTGGTGTTGTGCAAGGCTGGTTTAAACTCACCCGCCGTTCCTTGGAAAACCTATACAGGGTGTCGCAATGGGTCAGAACCGACTAGACAGCATTTAACAACAATATTATCCTAGACTCATACCATGAGCTTTCAAACTGTTACTTGAGTGATAGTCCTAGGGCAGGGGTCCTTTCTGGAAAGTTTCCTTCTGTAATAGCTTTCCTTAGCTTCTAAATGTCCTATAATCTATGCATTCATTGAACAAATAATTAGTGAACCCAACTACGTGCCAGGCACTGCTCTGGGCACTAGAGATACAGTAGTAAACAAAAGAAAATTCCTACCCTCTTAGAGTTTCTCTTCAGACAACTGGAATACATACACTTTGTAACATAATGTGATACAGGACTTTTAGGAGCTATTACAGAAGCAAACTTTCCTTCTGTAACCAACCGACCCAGTTGGTTTGACTAATAGGAATCATATATAGGGTTTCTGAGACTATAAATCCTTATGGAATCAGACAATTCATCTTTTTTTGTGGAAAGGCTGGTAGGTATGAACCGCAGACTTTGTGGTTAGCAGTGCAATGCCTAACCAGCAACGCCTAACCATCCACACCTAATACTAGGGCTCCTAGAAATTTAGGAGGTAAAAAAATACATGTTCAAATCCAGCTTCCCCTCTTAGTAGGCGATTGACTTCAGCAGAGGTTGTTTGTCTCGTATGGTTGCTGCAAAGATTGAATTATAAACAAGTCATAAATATTCTTTCCCTTATGGGTGATGGCCCTGATTGAGGGGTAGACCAGATAGCTACATTGTCTTGGTGGGTTAAATACTTCTAAGTATTTAACATCTGGACTGTGTTTCTCAGGGCATAAGGGGAAGAGGAGGTGCCTGATATCCCAAATTAATCTGTACCCAAGTGGAACTACATAAATTGGGAATTTTAATTACACCATTGGGTGTTACTAAAGTGATTATAGGGACGAGAGTTAAATAGGGCTTGTCTAGAAGGAGTCCCAGGAGGAAATGAGACATGAGAGAGTTAAAGAACATCTAAAGGATCTTTTAGGTTGAGAGGAGTTAGAAGAGTGTTCTGTGGGTAAAGAGGTCTGACATTAATTAACAAGTGTGTGAAAGCTAGAAATTTGGCTTGCACAGAGCAGATCCTGAAGGCAGTTACTTGTTGTATAGCTCTGACACTTAATGGACCTGTTATTGTTACTGTGTACTATCAAGTCAGTTCCAATTCACAGCAACCCTGTCTAGAGTTTCAGAGCAGCTGGTGGATTTGAAGTGTCAGCCTTGCAGTTACCAGTCCAGTGCTTAAACCTACAACACTACAGCCAAGGCTAGTGCATAGTAAAGGATCATTTGGTTACTTCTGGTACAAATGAATGAATTTTTAAAAAGATAGCATGCTACAAGGGAGAGAGCAGAGTAATAGGAATTCATTAAAATTAATCTTAAAGTTCAGGGTTAAAAACAATAGTTTTCTTTTTAAGGTCATTTCATTGCTGTGGAAAGATTGTGAATTCTTTTTTTTTTTTTTTCCAGCA
>NW_006408537.1:23917503-23918869 GCF_000296735.1 Chrysochloris asiatica | reverse complement strand
GTTCCACCGGAGAAAGATGAGGCTTTCTGCTCACATAAACCTCAGAAACCCTCTGCAGGGTCACTATGAGTCAGAACCGACTCCATGGTACTTAACAACAACAACAACAATTAACATTTAAGTGTTAAAATTTTAAGTGTTAAAAATTTCATTGGGGATATATTTAATATTACAATTAGCAGTAAACAAGTAATCAAAGCCACACAAATGTTATAAAATTGGCTAATTTACTATTAAAGGATAAAAGTTATACTTACTAGAAGTTGATTTCTTAGCTGCATAGATGGAGCTTTTTTGCTGATCATATATTTTGCATTCATAAATAAATGTTACTTATTGCTAAAGAGAGATCGGACTTAGTATCTATTATGTTCATATTTTTGTCTGGTTGTTTCTAAGTGCCATCGAGTCGGTTCCGACATGTAGCGACCCTGTATAGGATTTCCGAGGAGCGGCCGGTGAACTTGAACCACCGATTTTGCGCTTTAACCCAACTTTGCAGTCCAGTGCATTAACTCACAGTGCCACACCAGGAGTCCATTTTTGTCGTAATAAATGTAAATTGCTGAGAAACCTTTCGTATATGAAGAAGTAGATAAGGATTGAAGCATGTAGTTTAGCAGTATTCCTGAGTTTTCTGAACTCCCAAGCTAGAAGCTCAAAGCAATATGGTGCTCTTTCACCAAAAATTATTTTAGTCATCTGTTGATATCGTTAAAAGCACATAATTAGTAGCCTCCTGTCTGACACAAGGATTTATTGCCCAAGAATTGGAGACATTGATTTTCTTAATAAAGACACTGATATCTGTAATTACTTTTGTTTGGTACCCCCAGAGTTTTATCTTGGTGGGACTGAGCATGTAGTGAGACTCAGGACTGGAGAGAGCTTGGTCCATCTTCCATGAAGTGGGAGCAGGGCGGTCATAAGCACGCAGAGGGAAGGCAGAGCTGCTATCCAGGCAGGCCAGATATACGCATGTATAAGATGCTGGTGATTTGGGAATTTATCCCCTTTAAACTATCCGTGTCCATATATGCCATGAAGGGTCTTTGTGTCCATTCAGGGACCAACTATGCATGACAGTCAGAAAATTGCTATTTGGTAGATAAAGCACTACATTGGAAACTGAAAGATAAGAGCTTCATGCCTGGCTGACCCAAAGGCCTCGACTCCTCTGTCCTCAGTGAAACAGATTTTTTTTTTTTTTTTTTTTAATTTCTGTGTATCAACTTCACCTTAGGCATTTCGATGTTGTTGTTATGTGCCGTGGAGTCGGTTCCGACTCATCGCGACCCTGTACAGGGTTTCTGAGGCTGTAAATCTTTACAGGAGCAGAAAGCCTCATCTTTCTCCCACGGAACAG
>NW_006408537.1:23910514-23912913 GCF_000296735.1 Chrysochloris asiatica | reverse complement strand
CTGAACTTGCATATGAGTAACTAATGGTGTGTTCCACAGTCTGCCCCTTGGCTTGTTTTAACTAATGATACTGAGTTTTTCCACTGTCTCTTTCCACAGATAATAGTCAGTTTGATTTTTGTGTTTTCTATCTGGTGATGCCCATGTGTACAGTCTCCTTTAATGCTATTTTTAAAAAGTAGTTACGATTTGATTTTTTGTGTTTTCCGTCTGTTGAGGCCCATGTGTAGAGTCTCCTTTAATGCTGTTAAAAAACATTATTTACAGTGAACAAGTCTTGCAAAATTCTGTCATATGATCTCTAGTATCTTTTCTGTCACCAAGGACATGTTTTCCAATGACTAATTCATCCTCATTGTTTCGATCCTTTGCATTTCAATCACAAGTTATACCAATATTTCTTGATTGCAATTTTTGATCAATTACGGACTGAAGAAGTTGGTTATTGTTGTTGTTAAGTGCCATCGAGTTAGTTCTGACCCACAGCAACCCTGTACAGGGTTTCTGAGGCTGTAAATCTTTATGGGAGCAGAAAGCCTCGTCTTTCTCTTGTGGAATGGCTGGTAGTTTCAAACTGCTGACCTTAAGGTTTGCAGCCCAATTCATACCCACTACACTACCAGAGCTCCTTGAAGAAGTTGGTACAATTCTTCAATTTCATCATCACTGGCTTTAGTGGTTGGTGCATAAATTTGAATGATAGTTGGTATTAACTGGTCTTCCTTTTAGGGATATGGATATTATCCTATCACAGACAGCATTGTACTTTGAAAAATAGATCTTTGATGTTGAATGTGACGTCATTGCTCTTCAGTTTGCATTCCCGTCATAGTAAGTCTCGTGGTTGTCAATTCAAAATGACCAATACTAGTCTATTGCAGCTCACTAACACCTAGGATATCAATGTTTATTCATTCCATTTCATTTTTGAAGGCTTCAAAGTTTCCTTGATTCATACTTGGTACATTCCTTATTACAATTCTTAATGGATGTTTACAGTTTTGTTTCTCTGCCACATCAGCAAATAAAGGTCCTGAAAGCTTCACTCCATCCACATCATCACAATCAACTCTACTTCTAAGAGATAGCTCTTGCCCACTCATATTTTAAGTGCCTTCCAACTTGGGGCTCATTTTACAGCACTGTATATGATAATATTCTGGTGCTTTTTTTCATGTTTCAGTATTCAATATCTGGCACTATATGATAGTGTTCCATTGCTATTCTTAAAGTTACCAGTGACTAAATATTCAGAATTAGTCCGCCTCTCCTTCTTCCTGGTCTGTTTTAGTCTGGAAGCTCATCTAAAACCTGTCCATCATGGGTGACTCTCCTGGTATTACAATACTATTGGCATAGCTTCCAGAATCACAGCAACATGCAAGCCACTGCAGTATGGCAAACTGATGGAGTGTGGAAATAGTATGATGAATGGATACAATCCTGACGCACACATTTCCTGAATTTAAAACATCCATATTCCTTGTTCTAGTCTAATGACTGGCTCTTGGTCAATGTACAGGATCCTCGTGAGCATATTTAAGTGTTCTAGAATACCCATTCTTTTATTCATAGTTTGTTATTATCCACACAGTCCAATCTCTTTTCATAGTCTGTGAAGCACAAGTAAACATCTTCCTGGTATGCTCTGCTTTCAGACAATATGATGTCAGAAATGATATCCCTAGTTCCACATCCAGTTTCTAATTGACTTAATTTCTGGCAGCTCCCTGTGGATGAACTGCTGCAGTTGTTTTTGAATTATCTTCAGTAAAATTTTACCTTGCATGTGTTATTAATGATACTGTTCAATGATTTCTACCTTTCTTTAGGATGAGCACAAATATGGATTTCTTCCAATTGCTTGGTCAGTTAGCTGCCTTCCAAATTTCTTTTCTTAGACAAGTGACCACCTCCAGTGCTAAATCAGTTAGTTGAAACATTTCTATTTATATTCTGTCAATTCCTAGAGCCTTGTTTTTTGCCATTGCCTTCATTGATGCTTGGACTTCTTCCTCCAATAGTATCGGTTTTTTATTATATGGTACCTCTTGAAATGATTGAACATCAACTATTTCTTTTTGGTACAGTGACTGTTATTTTGTCCATCTTCTTAGTTTCCAGCATCATTCAGTATTTTGCCTATAGAATCCTTCAGTACTGCAACCTGAAGCTTGAGTTTTTTCTTCAGTTCTTTTAGCTTGAGAAATGCTGAGTATGTTTTCCCTTTTTGTTTTCTAACTCGAGGTCCTTGTACATTTCATTATAATATTTGACTTTGTCTTCTCGAGCTACCCTTTGAAATTTTCTATTAAGTTCTTTTACTTCATCATTTCTTCCTGTTGCTTTTGGTTCTCTATGCTCAGGAGCAAGTTTCAGTCTCGTCTGGCATTTATTTT
>NW_006408537.1:23866804-23910089 GCF_000296735.1 Chrysochloris asiatica | reverse complement strand
TTCGAACTGCTGACCTTAAGGTTCGCAGCCCGATTCGTAACCATTACGCTACCAGAGATGTAGTCGATTTAATTTCTGTGTATTCCATCTGGTGAGGGCCATGTGTTTAGTCACATTTCATGTTGTTGGAATATAGGATTTGCAAAGAATAAGTCATTGATCTTACAAAATTCTGTCATGTGATTTCCAGTTTTGCTTTTATTACTAAGGTTATATTTTCCTATTATAGATCCTTCCTCTTTGTTTCCAAATGTGATTTCCAGTTTTGCTTTTATTACTAAGGTTATATTTTCCTATTACAGATCCTTCCTCTTTGTTTCCAACTTTCACATTCCAATAACCAGTAATTATTAATACATCTTCATTGCATTTTTTATCAGTTTCAGTCTGAAGAAGTTGGTAGAATTCTTCACTTTTATCATTGATTTTAGTTTATGCGTAAATTTGAATACCAGTGGTATTAAATTGCCTTCTTTGTAGGTGTACAGACATTTTCCTATCATAGACAGCATTATAGTTCAAGGTAGATCTTGAAACATTCTTTATGCCAATGAACGTTATACAATTCCTTTTCAATTTGTCATTCCTAGCATAGTAAACTATGATTGTCTGATTCAGAATGGTCATACTAACCCATTTCAGCTCACTAATGCCTGGGATATTGATCTTTACAAGTTCAATTTCATTTTGACAACTTCAAATTTTCCTAGATTCATACTTCACACATTCCAGGTTCTTATTGTTAATGGATACTTGTAACTGTTTCTTTGTTATTTTGAGTTGCGCTACTGTGTTAGCACATGAAGGATCCGAAAGTTTGATTCCATCTGCATCCTTAAGGTCAGCTCTACTTTAAGGAAGCAGCTCTTCCCCAGTTGCATTTCATGTGTCTTCCGACCTGAAGGGCTCATCTTCCGGCGCTATATCTGACAATGTTCCATTGCTATCTAAAAGGTGTTCAGCTGCTAACCTTCCAGAAGTTGTTCACCTTTTTTTCTTCCTAGTGTGTCTTAGTCTGGAGTGTCTGTTGAAACCTGTCAGCCATAGGTGACCCTACTAGTATTTAATGATGCTGGCATAGCTTCCAGCATCACAGTGACACACAAGCCACCACAGTGTGACAAACTGATAAATGAGTAGTGGTAAATGTTTGTTGTTGTTAAGTGCTGTTGAGTCCATTTCCGACCCTAGCAACCCTGTATGGGGTTTGCAAGGATTGGCTGGAGAGCTTGAACCACCGACTTTGTGGTTCAAACAACTTTTCAGTCCAGCGCATTAGCCCATAGCACTACACCGGACTCCAGTGGTAAATGGTGGTGAGTGGTTATGTGCCATGGAGTCAGTTCTGACTCATAGCTACCCTGTACAGGGTTTCTGAGGCTGGAAACCTTTACAGGAGCAGAAAGCCTCATCTTTCTCCCATGGAACAGGTGGTAGTTTCGAACTGCTGACCTTGAGGTTCGCAGCCCAATACGTAACCACTATACTACCAGAGCTCCTTCCAGTAGTAAATGGTATTGTTGTTGTTGTTAAGTGCCGTTGAGTCGATTCCGACTCATAGCAACCCTGTATACGGTTTCCAAGGAGTAGCTGGTGAGCTTGAACCACTGACTTTGCATGCAGTTCAAGCAGACTTTGTACTCTTGACACATTAGCCCATAGCGCCACACCAGGACTCCAGTGGCAAATGGTAGGTATATATTTTTAAAAAGTTTTCTGCTATTTCTTTAATGTCAGGTCCCAATGTCAGGTCCCAGTGTCTAAGCCACGGTGGAAAGTGTTTGCCCAGCACAACATGGATGATGATGGTCGTTCATGATGATGATAATGCTAATAACAGTGAGGATGGCAGGCAATTTCATGGGACTTAGTCATGTACCAGAACCATTCTAAGCACTTTACATCTTTTAACTAATCTTCAAAACAGCCTTATGAAATGATAAAAGGCCATGGAATATTACTATCAGGTCCAACTCTGCTAGTGTATAGGACAGAGTAGTATTGCCCCGTAGGGTTTTACAGAAGCACGTTGCCACATCTTTCTTCCTTGGAGTAGCTGGTAGATTTGAACTCTCTGTTAGAAACTAAGCACTTAACCACTGAGCCACCAGGAATCCTTTATGAAATGGTACTATATAGTCATAATGTGATATATAGCTTTAAATAGAGTTGTGATATATAAATATAAATAATACATGTAAAATATAGATAAATATAAATAGATATAGTTGTAGAGATATTTACTAAATTTCTGGAAGCTATACAACTAATTACTAGGAGCTGAGATTTGAATGCAAGGAGTCAGGTTCACAGATTCAAGTTTCGCTTTGATTTTTCTGTCTCTAATTCATTAATTTATTACATTTTCTAGTTCCTTCTTTATCTTTGATTTAATTTGCTCTTTTTTAGCTTCTTGAGATGAAAACTTAGCTCATTGATTTTCTGTCTTTTTTTTTTTTTTTAATATATGCTTCCAAACACCATTGCCAATGAGTCGATTCTAACTTAGAGCAACCTTATAGGGCATAAAACTGCCTCAGGGGATTTCCTAGACTGTAAATCTTTCAGAAGCATACTGCTGCATCTTTCTCCCACAGAGTGGCTAAAGGGCTCGAACACCCAACCTTACAGTTAGCAGATAAGCATTTAACCACTGGGCCACCTGTACTCCTTCAGTATTTGCCTAAAGCTATACAATTCCTTGAAATCATCATTTCAGCTGCATCCACATACACTATTTTAAAACCAAATTTAAGATGATGCATTTTCATATTTTTCACTTCAAAGTATTTTTCTCATTTTCAATTGATTTATTTTTATAGCTTCTAAAAGATAATTTTGCTAAATAATTCATACTTTAATTTAAAATGTATTGCTTAAATTCCAAATCTTTGTTCTGAATTCTAGTTTAAATTAGTTGTGGTCAGAAGCATACTGTAGTTTCACTCAGAGTTTGAGACTTGCTTTATGTTCCAGCATGTCGTTGATCTTGGTGAACGTTATATGTGCACCCATAAAGAATGCTTGTTCTCTAGTTGTCGGATATAAAAACCCACTGTCACCTAGTGGATTCAGACTCCTGTTGATGTTAGGTGCCTTTGAGTTGACCCATGCTCAGCAGAAGGAAACACTGCCCTGTCTGTACCATCTTCACACTCATTATATTTGAGACCACTGTTGCTACCACTGAGTCACTCTTTTCATGGAGGTTCCTCCTCTTTTTCGCTGACTCTACCAAAAACATGATGTCCTTTTCCCATATCGCATTATTGAGACCATAAATCTCAAAAGCACACAGTCTCATCTTTCTCCTATAGAGCACATAATAGGTTTGAACTACCAACCTTGAGTTTAGCAGTGTTTTATAAATGTCAGCAAGAACAGGGGTTGCTCAAATCCTTGGTATCTCTTAACATTTAGTCTGCTTCTTCTACCAAATCCTAAGAAATGTATTAACTGGTTTGACTCTGTGAGTTTTATTTCTTACATCTTTTTTTTCCCCCTTTGTATTTTGAAGTTAGGCTATTGATGCATATACATTTATATTTGTAATTTTTTTCTTTAAAGTATACCCTTATTTTAGAATATCCCCCTTTTATCTGGTAATACCTTTGTTTTGAAGGCTACTTTATCTGCTATTAGTAGAGCTACAGTAGTGTTCTTAAGCTTAACTGTCTGCATGGTGGATCTCTCCCCATCCTTTCACTGTCATCCGTCTCTTCTCTTAGATTTAGTGTGTGGCTTGTAAATAACACATACTTGACCCTGGCTTCTTTATCCATTTTGTTTTTCTGATAGTATTTTCCCAAATTAAGCAGTTAATAATCTGTAAACAAAGAATCATTTAAATCAACATTGCTGTGAATCTTGCACTGAAACTATCCCTTGCATAATTTTTGTGAATTGAGTTTTCAGAATTGGGTTTTTTCTCAGTGAGAACCACCATCTCTTTCCTTGTGAACGTAAGTGCAAGCTACAGTGGGAACTGAATGGCTGGTCATGATACCTTTGTAAGGTGGTAGTCTTTGCCAAGGCTACAAAGAGTCTACTTATTTTTCTAGGTAAACTTCTGTCACATTTGGAGTGTTTCTGTCATTTCTATTTTCTGGAAGTATGTAGTTATGTACTAGTATAACTTTAAAGTGCTCTTTCCCTGTTTCTCTTTTATTCATGTGTCACATATTTTGAGTGTACTTTTCATACAAATCCAAAGAGAACCTGAGAATGTTTTTCCTTTCTTTGGGATTTTATGTAAAGAAGAAAAATTAATCTGACTCTTCAGTTATAAGCTGTTACCAACATTGGCCGGTGCGTGTTTCCACCTTGTTCTGCCCGTCTATCTTTATCCTCTGGCATCTGTTCTAATGGACATGCTGTGGGTTATTTGTTATGTGTCCTTGTGAAATGTTTAATGCTTTAGCTACAGTATTTTAAATGGGCATAAATGACATTGAGGAATAGATTTGTTCCTATTTCTTACATTTTCCATGCTGAACCATGTTTTTAAGATCTATTTATGTTGCTCTGCATACTTCTAGTCCATTGCTTCTAACTGTGCAGTTTTTCTTCAAATTGGAATTTCCCTGAATGTACTTTTTATTTGGGAAATTATAATTCGCCTTGAGGTAATTATCAGCATTCAACACCACAGTACTCTAGTGACTTATTAATCGGTGAAAAAATTTAAAACTCTAATCCTGCTGTTCAAAAAGACCATTTAGTCAAAGACTCTACCAAAATGGAAAACTTCCACTTTGTGGTAAACTAGGTCCCCGTAGTTGGGAATCATACATACACAGAAAGGATTCAAATCAATCTCTGGGGAAGAGGTCCTTAGTGTTCCTGACCCTTTTTAACATTCAAGTACACATTCTTGCTAGGTACCATAATTTTCATAGATCTTTCCACACCTTTCCCTGCCTCAATGGTTAAAGATTTTATGCTCACAGTAGCTAGCTATGTCCTCTGGAGCTACTGACGAGTAGCTCCACGTTGCATGTGAAGAATCCTATATATTATCGAGACTTCTGGTCCCTAACTAAACATGGCATCTGTAACAAATAGGAAGCCTTTGGACTGCAAGGTACAAAACCCTAATTTACATTGTCTTAAATGGCAGGCACATTTATTATCTTACTATATTAGTAAAAAGGGAGTGCTTGGCTCCATTGGATAAGCACTGGACGGTAACCCACAAGGTTGGCACTTTGAGCCACCCAGTTGCTTTGTGGGAGAAAGATGAGGGGTTTTTTTGCTCCTGTAAGATTTTAAAAGCCTCAGAAGCCCTTTACAGGGGGGCTATAAGTGAAAACAGACTCACTGGCAGTTAACATCAACATCCTCTTAGTAGAGTAGCTATACTGAATGTTGTAACAGGCAAAACCTCTTTAAAAACGTAAACAGTCGAAGTTGATTGCTTTATCCTGAAAAGTCTGCCACAGGTTGGCAACTGTTCTGGGAAGACTTCACCCGTTAGTGACTCAGAGATCCCATCTTGGTCACTATGCCATCTGTAGCACATGACATCCATGGTCCCTGTAGTGAGAGAAGAGAGAGCTGTGGTGAATTGCCCAGGTCGTATGTGAGGACCAAACTTAGAAGAGGCCAAGATCTCTGTACATGTTCTGCTATCCAAAAATCAGTCCTATGATTTCATCCTAACTATAAAGTGGCTTTAAGACATGGCATTTCTCTACAACCCTAGGAAGAGGAAAAGCTGTGGTGAACAAGGTTATGTTCCCTAATAGGAAGCCCAGATGTACCAATAGGACAAGTTTCAGAGTTGGCTGATTTAACGGCCGCTGGTATCATCAGCGGCCAAGAGTTTTTCCATCTGTCTCTGCTTTGCCATCTTCAGGATGTCAGCTTTGTCCTCAATCCAGTTCTCCTGGTTGCAGGGTGCCTGCTACAGTTCAACCATTGTATCAGACATGGCAACGTGCTGAGGTGTAAAGGGACTCGCACTCATATTTCTCTCTTAAAAGTGGGAGATACTTTCGTTGAAGCCACTCAGCACACTTCCTCTGATAATAAGCAGAATTGTCAACAGCCAAGTCAATCATTAATAAGCAATAGCTTATTGCTAGTAACAAATGGGGTCCTGGCATGGCACGGTAGGATAAACACTGGACTAGTAACTGTAAGGTTAGCAGTTCACACCCACCAACTGCTCTTGGAAACCCTTGCAGGGAGGGTCGCTGAGTGGGAACCAACTCTGGCACTAAATACCAACAATAGCAACTAACAGACAAACCAGGAAGTCAAAGTTTACTCCTGGCATTAGGAGACAATCCCTATCTGCTCAGTCTTGTGGAGAAGGGGGATGGTCACTATTGGAAGCAAACTGGGGCCATTCAGTAAGAAAGAATTTTAACATTCTTTAACATTGTTTATGCTCCTTAGTAAAGTTTATGCTTTTCTTCATATGATTCCTGCACTATTCTCAATAAGTTTATGCCTCACATTACACATTTACTCTTATGGCTCTTATGTGTTGTAATGTATTTTCCATTATGTGACGAGGCTTTGAAAGTTTGTGGGAAAATAGAATGAAAAGATAATGGAATTTTTCCATGAACTTTTTGAAGCCCTCTCATATTTGCTGATGATACAGAAAATTACTGATTTTTTTCTCACTCTCATCTGTTCAATTTTCTTTTATCTATGTATCTCTGTAAATTGATTTAAACCTTTTTTTTTTTTTTTTGAGTAATATTACATGCTAATTAAATACTGGGAAAGAATCCTAGAGATGTCTTTAATGGACCAAGGATAAGGTTGAAGAATAGAAAGCAAAGAATGTTCTGTTATATTTCCTAGAAAAGATGGGCTGTCTTGCATTGGTTGGGGGAAGGAATGGGGCATTCTGAAGGAAAGAGATCATATGTTTTCCTCAAACATGGTTTTAAAAGAATGTTCTTAGTGTGTACTAGAGCAAGTGAGGGGTTAGGGACTGAGCTCTTTCACGTCTCATTTTATACCTAATGTGAAACTATCTGATGATAAGCAACATTTTTTAAAGGATAGATGAGTAATTTTTTTTCTAATGTTTTATTGTGAATTATATGATAGTTTACATGAGAGAACTTTAGTTTTACATTCATTCTATTGTATATCGTTTCATTGCCATGGTTCCAATCCCCTCCATGCATCATCAACCGACCAAAGGGTATACCCTACAAATCCGCCCCCTACACTCCCTGCCCCCGCCCATTCTTCAGCACACAGGCCCTCTCCCTCTCTGGATCCAAAGTCCCCATCTACCTCATCACTCCACGTCATTGTCTCTGCCTCCATCTCGAGCCTCACTGCTTCTCTGAGTAGGGTCCCGCTCTCGGCTCTTCTCCGTTGATGGTCCTAGAGACCTCCGCTCCTAGACTGGAGAGTTAATCACTCCCTTCCTTGCTACAAAACGTCTACGTCTACCTTTACATTTCCAACCCTAACAATCAGTCCTGATAACAATTATTCACTATTGTATCACAAGTGACCCATCTGCGTTTCATTTCATCAGCTCCGCCTAGACAGATTGGATAGTTAGATGAGAAATTTTTAAAGATCTATTCCCCTACCCTTTCCCCTATAATCATCAAACAATATCATTAATTTCACATGCAAGTAAAATTTTTCAGAAGATAATTTAAAAATAGTACTACATCAATTGGGAGCTGCAAGAAATTCTAGTTGGATTCAGAAGAGGATGTGAAATAAGGGATATCAAAGGATTATGACTGAAGGCAGGAAATATGAGAAAGATGTTTCTTGTGCTTCATTGACTATGAAAAGGCCTTCAACTGTATAGATCATAGCAAATTATAGACAACGTTGCAGAAAAATGGGTATTCCAGAACACTTCATTATGCTCTTGAGGAACCTGTACATAGACCAAGAAGCAGTCATTAGAACAAGGGGATACTAAAGGGTTTAAAATTAAGAAAGGTGTGCACCAAGGTTATATCCTTTCATCATACTTATTCAATCTGTATGCTGAGCAAATAATGTGAGAAGCTGGATTATATGAAGTATGTGGCATCAGAATTGAAGGAAGAGTCATTAACAATCAGCAACATGCAGATAATACAACCTTGTTTGCTGAAAGCAAAGAGAACTTAATACTTACTGAGGAACAAAGACTATAGCCTTCAATATAGGTTACACCTTAATATAAAGAAAATGAAAAATCTTCACAACCATCATGATAAATGGAAAAAATAGTGAAGTTGTCAAAGATTTCATTTTACTTGAATTCACAATTCATTCTCATGGAAGCAGCAGCCAAGAAATCTTTTGACACATTCCATTGGGAAAATTTGCTGCGCAAGACCTCTTTAAAAGGTTAAAAGAGCAAAGATGCCAGTTTGAGGAGTTGGTACACCTGACCTAAGCTATGATATCGCTAATCACCTCATATGCGTGTGAAAGCTGGACAATGAATAAAGAAGACCATAGAATAATCAATGTATTTAAATTTTGATATTGGTGAAGAATGTTGAAAGTACCGCAGACTTAAGAATGAAGAAATCGGTTTTGGAAGAAGTACGGCCAGTTTGCTCCTCGGAAGCGACGAAGGTGAGACTTCATCTCTCACGCTTTGGACATGTTGTCAGGAGAAGGACATCATGCTTGGTGAACTGGAGGGTCAGTGAAAACGATGAAGACCCCAGTGAGAAGGATGAACAATGGCCTCAAGCATGACAACAGTTGTGAGGATGGTGCAGAATCAGGCAGTGTTTCATTCTGTTGTGCTATGAATATTGATGTTGCATTCTTCTTCATATAGTTCAGTTTCTCAGATTATTTGCTCAGCATACAAATTGAGGCAGTAATCTGAAAGAATACATCCCTGACACACACATCTCCTGGGTTTAAACCATGTAATAATGAGTCAGAACCGATTCAGTGATACTTAACAACAGTAGTTCTTCCTGAGAAGAATAGGAGATGAGTAGATGTTCATCTGAAGAAATTAAGGGAACTGATATAATTTGAATCTCATCACATATAGTACAGAGCAAACTAGAGCACAGGTCTTTGGGGTCTTTACTCACTCAGGAAATAGATTGAGTATGCCAATCCACCATCCCTGTAATGAAGCCGACTACCTCTGATGTAATGATGAACAGGAGCTGTACAAACAGGTGTACATCCTGAGCTGCTCTCTCTGTACACACAGCACCAGGAAACATGTTAATGTTTGTTTGTTTTTTAACTTTTTGTGAATTGAGTGGAGGTTTATAGAGCCAATTACCAGTTTTACATTCAACTAATCATGCATTTCTTTTCATCCCAATGGTTGCAGCCCCCTCAATGTAGCATCACATATCCCACTTCCTCTGTGTTTTCTTGTTCCCATTCCTCCTCCTTTCCCAGTCCTTCTGAACTTTGTCCTTGGGTAAATGTTGTACTTTTGATCTTGAATGGTTGATCATTCTATGGTGTGTATATCTCACTAGTGTTGTTTCCCCCCGTATACTTAGCTGTTTCTTTGCTAAAAAATGGAGCCATGGGGGTGAGTTAGTTCTGTACCTGAAGGGTGGATGATTAAGGTCCATAGTATTGGGATTTCATCCACCTGCATCTGACCAATAAACCTAGACTTTTCTATGTTTTTGAGCTTTGTTCCACATTTACTCCCACTCTATCCAAGACTTTCTAATGTGATCCCTTTCAGAGCAGTTGATAGTGTGGTAACTGGGCACCATCTAGTTCTTCTGATCTCAGAGCTATGGCAACTCACATTAATGGGGTTCATTAATCTCTTGGACTAATTGTTTCCAAGCATTTTAAATTTTCATTTACTTTTCTTTGAAACATTGATTTAAAGACAGAACAAAAAGAAGGAAAGACAGTATTATGCTTTCAAGTTAGTGGTGTTCATTTGTAATTTTTTTGAGGTGTGGATTAGTTTCTTTGTATTTGTTTTTCTTTAGTTAAAAAATCGAATGCACTGATAAGACCTACCATCAGATGTTGGTAAGAGCCCTAGATCCCTATGCCAAGTGAACTATACTGTTGGAGAAACATTTGTTACTTGCTGCACTCACCACCACAGATAATATGCCTTCTTCCATGAAATAACATGGGACATATATTTTGGAATGTGTAGCAAAAGAATCAGATGTTAAGGGAGCAACAACTTAGAATATTGGGTGATGTTACAGCCCCTAATTGGTAAAAGTTTCCTGCAAACCTAACTATATATTTAATTTTATGCAGTTCTCCTTTTTGACATCTAAATGAAGATTAGCATAGAGACAGATGGCTGCCATCGAGTTGAGTCTGACTCATGGTGACCTTATGGTCTAGTCCTGCATCATCCTCATGCTCACCAGCACGTTTGAATCCATCGCTGTGGTTTTTGTGCTAATCCATCTCACCGAGGGTCTCCTGTGCTGGCCTTCTACAAGATTAGCACAGTTATTAGCAATTAGTTAACTATATTCATGTTTTCAATAAACATCAGATTCATCTAAGCAAACAGACCTATACAAGGGGTAGTGGACTCCACAAGGAGTCTTTGCCTTTTCTAGAAGGAGAGTGTTTAACACCAATAGAACTTTGAATAGTTGGTAGGTTTGGCTATGATAGTTTCATACAAAGAATACTGTAAGAGGTTGTTTAGTGCCCCCATGGTTATTTGTGTCCTCATAATTATATTCCGGTATTCTGGTGTGGTGCTGTGGGTTAATGTGCAAAGTCAGTTTGAACTGCAAGGTCAGTGGTTCAAGATCACCATCTGCTCCTCAGAAACCCTATGCAGGGTCGCTATGGGTCAGAACCGACTTATGGCACTCAGCAACAACAATCATATTCAGGTTAACTCTTTTTTGGCAAGGACCTTACATGGGTGATGAAGTCAGGATGCGGTCAGTCAGGAGAAAGCCCATGTTGTCAAGTCACCTTATGTCTGGCAATGCCAAGCCTGACCACCTGATTAAATAAAAGGTACACGTTGTAAGTATAGAGTTTGCTGCATTTTGATGCATGCTTACACTTTTTCTTAATTGTTACTGTGAATTGAGTAAAGGTTTGTAGAGCAAATCATCAGTTTTACATCCAACAGATCATATGCTTTGTTTCATTTCAATGATTGCAGTTTCCTCAATGTAACATCGTTTTCCTACTTTTCATTCCTCCACCTTTTCCAATGCTTTTGAATTATATCCTTAGGGAAATCTGCCCTTTTGATCTCAAATGGTTTACTACTGCCCTTTTGATCTCAAATGGTTTACCTGGTTTTGGTGTGTGTACTAGTATTGTTGTCCCCTCGATCTACCTATCTACTTCTTGACTGAAACTTGAGTCACAAAGGTGAGTTCAGTTCCAGATCTGTAGGGTGATCAAGAACCATAGTCTCAGATTCTTTGAATCTCTTCCTGACCAGTTGTTGTTGTTAGGTGCTGTTGAGTCAGTACTGACTCATGGCAACATTATGCAAAACAGAACAAAACACTGCCCAGTCCTACGCCACCCTCACAATCATTACTACACTTGAGACCATTGCTACTGCCACTGTGCCAATCCATATAGTTGGGGGTCTTCCTCTTTTTCTCCAATCCTCCACTTTGCCAAGTATGATGCCCATCTCCAGAGACTGGTCCCTCCTGACAATATGTCCGAAGTATGAGAGATGATGTCTGGCCATCCTGGCCTCCAAGGAGCATTGGTCTACTTCCAACACAGATTAGTTTGTCCTTTTGGCACTCCATGGCACGTTTAATATTCTCCTCTAACACCATAACTCAAGTGCAGCAATTCTTCTACAGTCTTCCTAATTTTACTGTCCAACTTTCACAAGCAAATGAGGTTATTGAAAAATGCCATGGTTTAGATCAAAAGCACCTTAATCTTCAAACTGATGTCTTTGCTTTTGAACACTTTATAAACAGATCTTGTTCAGCAGATTTCCCTAAGTAATACGTTGTTTAATTTCTTGACTGCTGCTTCCATGAGTGCTGATGGTTGGTCTGAGCAAAACGAAGTCTTTGACAACTTCAATCTTTTCTCCATTTATGTGGATGTTGTTTATTGGTCCAGTGGTGAGGACTTCTGTTTTCTTTACATTGAGGTGCAACCCATACCAAAGGCTGTGGACTTTGATCTTCATCAGTAAGTATTTTAAGTCTTTTTCACTTTCAACAAGCAAGGTTGTATCATCTGCATATTACAGGTTGTTAATGAGTCTTCCTCCAATCCTGATTCACATTTGTCTTCGTATAATCCAGCTTCTCAGATTATTTGCTCAGCATACAGATTGGTCTTTTTATAATATATTTTGAATTCCATTCCAAAATGCTTATATTGTTTGTTTTTTACTTTTTTCATATAAGTTGAGTGAAGGCTTACAAGATCATTAATTTTACATTCAGCAAATTATACACTTTGTCACATCTCAATGACTGCAATCCCTTCCATGCAACAACAGTTACCCGGCTTCCTCTCTGTGGTTACTATTTCCATTCCACCCACCTTCCCATCCATTCTCAACTTTGTCCTTTTGCTTTTGAATGAGTGAGCATTCCACAGTGACCATACCTTACTAGTGTTGTTGTACCTCTTAATAAACCTATCTACTGCTTGGTTAAAAACTGGGTCACAAGGCTAAGTTCCTTTGCAGGCCTGAAGGATGGTCAAGGATCATAGTCTCGTGCTCCTCCAATCTCTTTCTGACCAGTAAGCCTGGTCTTTTGTTTTTGTTTTTTGTTTCATAATTTTGAGTTTTGTTCCACATATCCTTGCATTCTACCCAGGACCTTCTAATGTGGTCCCTTTCAGAGCAGTTGGTAGTGGTAGTCAGGTACTGTCTAGTTCTTCTGGTCTCAGAGTCAAGAGACTGATGTTCACATGTTCATTTAGTCTGTAGACTACTTGATTCCAAGCGTCTTTAGTTCTCATCACTCTTCTTTCTTCTGCTTGGAGAGACCAATAGCTGCACCTTACATAGCCGCTCATGTACTTTGAAGGTCCCAGATGCTACTTACCAAAGTAGAATGTAGAACATTGTCTTTGTAAACTGTGTATGTCAGTTGACTGTGGTCTTCTCTGAGACTAGGTCTTGTGTCCCCAGGCCCAATAACTCATTGCCTTAATAAGATGTTTGATATCTAAGAAGTATTCATCATTTTGTTCCGCAGCAGTCAAGAAATCAAACATTGTATTGCATTAGGTAAATCTGCTGCATAAGACTTTTTTAAAGTGTTGAAGAGCAAAGATGTCAGTTTGAGTGCTAAGGTGCGCCTGACCCATGGTATTTTAAATAATCTCATATGCATGTGAAAGCTGGACAGTGAATAAGGAAGACCATGGAAGAATTGATGCCTTTGAATTATGGTGTTGGAGGAGAATATTAAAAGTGCCATGGGCTGCCAAAAGAACCAATAGATCCGTTTTGGAAGAAGTGCAGTCAGAGTGCTCCTTGGAGGCCAAGATGGCCAAACTTTGTCTCTCATACTTTGGACATATTGTCAGGAGGGACCAGTCGCTGGATAAGGTTATCATGTTTGGTAAGGCAGAGGGTCAGAGAAAAAGAGGAAGACCCCAACGAGATGGATTGGCAAAGTGGCAGCATCAATGGACTCAAGCCTGGTAACTGTAGTAGTGAGGTTGGCCCAGGATTGGGCAGTGTTTTCGTTCTGCTGTGCATAGGGTCATTATGAGTTGGTACCGACTCGATGACACCTAATAACAATAACAACAATGATCCACTATGTTCATAGTTGTGTTTGCATCAAAGGTAAATACCCATGTACCCTCTTTCAAACCCTTGTATATTATTTGTGGGTTTACTCCCACTCTTTCTACCATACATGTTCAGCCTATATTTCTGTCCATTTATCTACTTTCAGAACACTGTTGTCCCAAGGTTGTGCATGCAACACTATTTACCTCTGTCCCCTTTAGCCCTTGCATACTTCCCTGTGTCTTTGCCTGTCTTCGTCATTCTTGTGCCAGCATCCCTTGTCTTGTATTGCCCTCCCCATCACTAGAGTTAACATGTGTCTCTCCTCTAGTCAGTGAATTTAAAAATGTTTATACTCTTGTAACTGTCACTGTCGTGCCCCTTTATGTAGACAGTCATCCTCATTTATGTCCCCAGGGAGCCACTGCTTCTATCACAACAGATTAATTGTTCTATTTTAGGGTTTCCTATAAGTGGAATCATACAGTATGTAATCGTACATTAGACACTGCCAATTTTTTGGCTTCTTTTGTTCAGGTTAATGTTTCTGAAATTCATCAATGTTATTCATTACTGAGTAGTAATACTCAGTATATCTGGTAGTGCAGTGGTTACAAAATCAGGCTGCTAACCTCAAAGGCAGCAGTTCAAAACTACCAGCTGTTCTGCGGAAGAAAGATGAGGCTTTCTCTCCTGTAAAGATTTACAGCCTTGAAAACCCTATACAGGGTTGCTATGAGTCAGAACTGACTCCACATCATGCCACCACCACCACCAATATTTAGTATGAATATGCCACAATGTTATTCATTTACAAATTAACATACATTTGGGTCATTTTTCATTTCTAGCTATTATAGAGTTATTGTGAACACTCAGATAAAACTTTTTGTATGACTATATGGTTTCATTTTTGTTGAATGCAAATACCTAGGAGTGGAGTTTTGGGGTCATATCAGTATATTATTAACTTTATAAGAAACTATCAAATTGTTATCCAAAGTGGTAAGCTAATTTTATACTCCCACCAGAAATGTGGAGTCCTGGTGTGGCACTGCAGGATAATGCAGTGAACTGTAAGGTCAGTTTGAACTACAAGGTCTGTGGTTCAAACCCACCAGCCGCTCCTTGGAAACCCTATACAGGGTTGTTATGGGTCAGAACCGACTCGACTTAACATAAAAAATTTAGTTGCACTGCTTGCTCATTTGATATGGTTTGTTTTTTTAAATCAGTAGTATATCTCAATGTGGTTGTAATTTCCATTTCCAAATGATGATGTAGATCATCTTTTATTTATTTATTGTGAATTGAGTGAATGCAGATCATCAGTTTTATAATCAACAGATCATGATCATATACTTTGCTTCATTATATAGTTGCAATCCCCTCCATGCACCTAGAGTTAACAGCACTTACCCCTATTTACTTTGATCACTGCGTTTACCCCTATTTACTTTAATCACTCAGAGTCCTGGTATGGCACTGTGGGTTAATGCGCCAGACTGCAAAGTCATTTGAACTGCAAGGTCAGTGGTTCAAGCTCACCAGCTGCTCCTTGGAAATCCTATACAGGGTCGCTATTGGTCAGAATCGACTCAAGGCACTTGACAACAACAACTTTAATGACTGCATTCCTGCCTGTATCTCCTGCTCCCCCATCTTTTCCTCTGCCAACCTTCCTCCCATTGTATATTGCCTGTCCTGTCACCCATGTTAATGGGAGTCCACCCTCTAGCATATGTATGGTTTCCTCCTCCCTCTAAAACCATCATAGATTGTTTCTTTTATCAAGAAACCTCCCCCCTCCCTTTCTCTTTTTTTCCCCTCTTGATGTACAAAACAACAAAATAAAAACCACACAGGGATATATAATCATTTAAACAACCAAGGGCACATTCTGGAAGCCAGTCTTCTGGCCGCCACCACACAGCCTTTCTCTTTCCATGAGTCTTGAGTCCTCAGTTGCTCAGTCGCTCCATGCCATTAGATCTGCCTCCATTTGTGGTGTCACCCCTTCTCTGGTTAGGGTCCCAAATTCTAGTTTCATGCTCTTCTCTCTTGATGGTCTTAGAGTCCTCTGTTCCTGGAATGTAAGATTAACTGCTCCCCTCTTTTTGTTACACATCTTCTACCTTTATAGTTGTGGCAATCACAATTAGGTATGATAATAATTACTCACTATTGAATCAATGAATCTTATCCCCATCTTCTTTCACCAGACCCATCTAGACAAGATGAAAACTGTTCAGTGGGGATTCTATTCCACCTCCCACCTCCACCCCCCACCCCACCCTGGCACACTCTGAAAGTAAACTCCCTCTGGAAACCTTGTAAGTCAGCCACTTTGTATCTTTATAGCTCCCCTATTTTCGCTAGCCAGTGACTTAAGTTGCCTGTCCGTATCAATCAACCCTGCGTACAAGGGGATAGGTTTGATCCTTGATGTGGAAACTCCTTCCCTCTTGGTTGGTATTTTGTGTTACTACATCCTTAAGTATATGTCAAATTCATCAAATAGTAGCAATTTACACATGTTTCCTTTATCAAATTTCTTTATCTTCCTCTAGTCCAGTGCTGATGTAGATCATCTTTTAGTGTGCTAATAAGTCACTCAGATCTTCTTTGATGTCTGTTCAACTCTTTTGTCCATTTTTGAAGTTGACTTGTCTTTTTTTTGAGCTGTAAGTGTCCTAAATATTCTCATTAGAATTCTTTTGTAAGATGTATATGTATATTATTTCTTGTCTGTCTATAGCTTGCTTTTAAATGTTCTTAACAGTTCTTACTGGAAAGTAGAAATTTACATTTTTGATGGACTTCAATTTATGATTTTTTTTTTTTAAGCCTCCATTCTTTTTTGTGCCTTATTTAAAGGATCTTGGCTACCCTAGAATCTCAAAGATTTTCTCTGACAAATTTTTCAGTTTAGCTTTTCTGTCAGTGATTCCATTTTGAGTTACTTTTTTATATAGTGTGAGACCTAGGGGTGTCGAGGTGGTGGTGTTATTTGAATGTGGATGTCTATGTGTTCCAGCACTCGGATTTGAAATGGCTACCCTTTCCCTCATTGAACTGCTTTGTTATCTTGGTCAAAATTTAGCTGGCCAAATGTGAGAGAGACTGTTTGTGGACTCTGTTATCCCATTCATTTTTCTGCATGTCTGTCTTTACATTAATACCAGACTACCTGGTATTACCTGGTGTGGCGCTGTGGGTTAATGTGCCAGACTGCAAAGCCATTTGAACTGCAAGGTCAGCAGTTCAAGATCAGCTGTTCCTCAGAAACCCTATACAGGGTAGCTATGGGTCGGAGCCGACTCGACGGCACTTAACAACCACCACCTTAAATTTCTGTAATTTTATCATCGGAGCTCAAGTGCGCTCTTCCCTGATGGTCTGTACAAGGATTTGCATATTTATATGCCATCAGGCAGGTAACATAAGTAAGTGGAACTGGCCAAATGTAAACAGCATTACTTTGTATTAAAACCTAAAGTGCTGAAATGTTAACATGGTTTATTTTTATTTAAGGTTTTAAATCATTTCCCTTTCCCAGTATTTCTTGTGGTTCTTAGTGTGGTTTATTTCTAATGATATTTTGTAGACTTTTACACACATAGTTTCTTTGCATATTAAGTATATGGGAACATTTCTCATTTTCATGTCTAATGTTCGCTCCTGGTTTTCTTGAAATACATGGCCCAGTTAGCGTCTTTGAATTTCCCACTGTAGAGAGAGGAATCTCTGTCCTGACGGACGGCACCAGCTCGAAATGAGTGGTGGTTGATGTGCAGATTCAGCATTGGGACTGTGATGAGGAATGGCTGTCTGGGAGGATTGTGACCAGCAGAGATGAGTTGGGGCTACTAAAAGGACCATAGCCTCTCAGTGCCGCTATCAATTGCCGTAACGAATGCTGACTCAGTTTGACATCACTTCAACAAGGCCAGAAATCTGGATTTGTACGTGAAAGTTGGATTTTAAAACGTCTCAGTTTAAAACACAAAAACTCCGTGCAGATCAAAGCAAAGTTTCCTTTGGGAACGCAGATGGGCACACACTCCGGCTTATGATCTTAGGTTTGCCCAATAAATAAGAGCATAAAAAGGAGAAAAAAATTGACCCCAGACTAGGGAATATTGCTGCATTTTAGCTGTAATGATCGCCTTAGGCACTTTTGAAATGGATCTCTTTTTTTGTATTTTTTTATAGTAGACTGTATTTTTAGAACAGTTTAGATTTACAGTAAAATTGAGATGATAATATAGGTTCTAATATCCTGGTGTGGTGCTGTGGGTTAAAGCACTGAACCATAAGGTTGGTTTGAACCACAAGGTCAGTGGTTCAAACTGACTAAACACTCTTTGGAAACCCATACAGCGTCACTATGAGTTGGAATTGACCTGATGGCACTTAACAACAACAATAATATAGAACCAGGAGTGAGTTTAGGATAAGCACTGGACTGCTAACCATAAAGTTAGTAGTTCAAGCCCACCAGCTGCTTTTAAGAAGAAAAATGAGACTTTCTGCTCCCACGAACATTTATAGCCTCAGAAACCCCATACAGGGTTACTATGAGTCAGAATCAACTCAATGACACTCAACATCAGCAAGAATATAGAATATAAACTATAGATATACCCGACACCCAATTTCACATATTAACTATTTTAGATGTAACGTATGTATGATGCATATGTTACAATTAACAAATATTAACTGAAGTCTAGATTCTGTTCAGATCTTGAGATTTTACCAAATGCCCTTTCACTATCATATCACAAGATTCCATCCAGGACCCCTTCATATATTTCGTCCTCCTGCTCTTAGCTCCTCATAGCTTTGACAGTTTCTCGGATTGTCCTTGTTATTTGATGACCTTGACAGTTTTGAGGAATACTGTGTCAGGTGTATTGTTATTGCCTCTCTAATGGAATTTGTCTGATACTCTTCTCCTGATTATACTGTAGTGATGGGATTGGGGAAGGAAGACCACAGAGACAAAGTACCATTTAAATCCCATCATATTAAGAGGACATTCTCTCAACATTATTTGGCCATTGGGAGTTCTTTCAGTGGGTGTTGTCTCTTTGACAATACCCCATCAATTTGTGTTAGTTTATTTTTTCTTTGATTAAAAAAAAATGCTTCCTTACTTTCTGACATAAGATGTTCCAGGCTTTGCTTATATATTTCCTGCCCCAGTCATAAAACCAGCCATTTCTCCAAGGAGCCCTGGTCCCTTTTATAGAGGAATGGTGTTAAAGAGGGCCACTGAGAGTATAGTGCTGTCTTATCACATATCCTAACTAGCACTATCTGCTGATGACATTGACCTTGATCATTGGTGGGAGTGGACTGTGTGTCAGGCATCTGCACTCCATTTACTCTTTTACTCCCCTTCTCATACTCTTTATAAGGAAATTACTGTGTGCAGCCCACAGGAGTGGGGAGTTACGCACCACCTAAATTACATAAATTATTTGGAATTTTTCTGCACGAATTTGTCTATTCTTCCCCATTGATCATTTAGTTGATATCCATATGGGATCATAGATAATGGTTTTATACTTTGTGCTATAATCTAATATTGTTGAATTTTATTTATTTTGATCAGTTCTTTCAGCTTTGTACATTGGGAACTTTTTCAGTTGGTTCCTTTGTCCCATCTACTGATGTGTCATTGCTAGGACCTCAGCTGACATAGCAACAAAATATATGTGTGCATACAAACCTGTGTGTATGCATTTATCTACAATGTTTTCTGGATATAACCTGCTATGTCTATATTAAGTTAAACATGAGTTCAGTTTTCAACTCAATCCATTACCACATAGATCATTCTAGTCTCCTCTTGCTAGTCCCACTCTAAAATTCAGAAACTTGATGCCTAACACCCACCATCTGAAATGGATCTTTTAAATTCCGGAATGCAGAGGGAATGCTATGGGATATACCTGCCAAGACCTATGGCATTTGACTTCCTTTATTCCTGGAAGGTTTTAGGTCTTCTTGTCTACCTTAGTTCATGCTATGCATACTTTAGCTTATGGCCCCGTATTGAAGACCCCAGATTAGGCCCATAACACACACTCTCATAGCACTATCTACTTGCCTTATAGCCCTTAATCAGACCAGAAATTAAGAGTTAATTTAGCAATAAGTTGTGTCGTTGTCATAAAGCTTGCAGAATAGTAGCTTTGTGAGGTTGGCTTTTGTCTGCTTTTCTCAGGGCCCAGCACAGTATGAGACATACATCAAACCAAACTATCACAGGGTCATTTCTGACTTATGGCGACCCGTATGTTTCAGAGTGGAACTGCACTTCCAAAGCTGTGTGACATTTTGGAAATAGATTTCCAGGCCTTTTTTCCAAGTGCCTCTGGATAAGTTTGAACATGTAACTTTACTGTTAAGAGCCAAGCACTTAACTGTACCACCCAGGAACTCCATTAAGTATGTGATAAATATCTGTTGAATAATATGGTTCTCCCCAATGATATAGGAGAAGAGCTTAGAATAATTTAGCTCCTTAAAAATTACCTTCTTTGGTGTTGGAAATCAAAATTAGATGCACACACACACACACACAAATCCATGGCAGTATAGTTATGTGGAACATTGTATGGATGGAATGAATAGCATTGAGTTGAGTAAGAGTTAGTTGAAGGAAATAGATGATAGAGTACTCCAGAGGCAGATGCAGAGAGAAAAGATATGTTCATTTTCAAGCTTCTTCCAGAGAAAATACATGGATGTGTATTGCATTATCTTAATGTAGTTCTTGTGTTGGGAAATACAAGGAAATGTTTAACAATAATGAAATTGGAAAGGCCTTTCAGCTCCAGGTCACCCACCTCTGTATCCCTGCTCATTTACATTGCACTTTCCTTTGTCTTTAGTGCATTGTTGTTGTTCAGTGCGACCCTATATAGGGTTTCCAAGGAGCAGCTGGTGAGTTTGAACCACTGACCTTGCAGTTCAAACTTGTTGAATTTTGGGTATGTTTTTGTTGTTATTGTTGGTTTTTCCAATCATTTAAAACAATTTTAGTTTTTAAAAAAGATATACAGTACCACATTCTTTATTGTTGACTTACTCTCTGAGGTAGCCTGTAGCATTTTCAGCTTCAAAAGGCTGAGAATTTTATTCATTTCTCTTTGGGAAAAAAATGAAACAAGATTTTAACTAGTGGCATGTTTTCAAGGAAGCTAAAGCATTTGTGTAACTTTTACTCTAAGGACATTCTGTTGATCACCCATCTGTGATTGTCTGAAGTGTTCTAGTCCCAGTAGCTGGCTGTTAGCCATCTCCCTAGGAGAGACCAAAAGGGCACAGCTTACAGCTATGTAAAAAGTTGGTCAAAAAGTTAGCAGCAGCTTGTTGTTAAGGGTCAGCAGACACGGGAGTGCACAGTAGTTGCTTGCTCTCCCTCCTTTACTGGAGAAGGCTGAAAATGCAATTAACTAGCACCACCTACACTGGGATAAATCACAGGGGTTTAGCTTGGAGCACTGTGGAGATTTACCAAATGTATCGTGTGTGGCCTTTGAAACCACAGTGTGTACGAAACTACTCAGGTGGTGAGTTTGGCTGCTCCCACAGCCCTATACATTTAATGGAGGTAGTGACGGTTAAGTGCTGTCAAGTTGGTTCTGACTTGTAGTGACCATGTATAGGGTTTCCAAGGCTTTACATCATTACAGAAGCAGAAAGGCTCACCTTTCTTCTGCAGAGCAGCTGGTGAGCTCGAACCCAACACCTTGTGGTTTGCTGTCCAGTGGTTATCGTATGGTGCCACCACGTTCCCAGTTAGAGGAGGAGTTGTTGTGAAGTGCTGTCAAGTCAATTCTGACTCATCGCCACCCTATATAGGATTTCCAGGGAGCAGTTGGTGAGCTTAAACCACCGACCTTGCTATTCAAACTGACCTTGTAGTCTAAGCATTAACCCACAGCACCACACCAAGACACCAGAGGAAGAATAGGGGAAAAAAAGAGTATAAATTTGGCATTAAATTAATAGGATGAGAACCGTAAGACCTGTTTTATATAACTGTGAGGAGAATGTAAACTGCTCCCTCTTTATCTTTTTTTTTTTTTTTTTAAGTTTTTACTGTGAATTGAGTAATAGTTTACATGGGGGGACATCTGTTTTACACTCATCCTATTGTATTCATTTCACTGCAATGATTACAATCTCCTGCATGCTTCATCATTCAACAGTATTTGTTTCTATTCCCCCTGGATTCTTTTTTTGGATGTGCATCAAAACAGTCAGGAATATACAATCATTCAAACAGCCAAAGGGCACACCCTGCAAGCCTACCCTCCATCCTCCAGCACTCAGCCCCTCTCCCTCCAGGAGTCTTGAGTCCTCAGTTGCTCCATCTCTCCATGTCATCATCTCTGCCTCCATCTCTGGTGTCACTGTTTCTCTGGGTAGGGCCCTACACTCCACTCCTGCTCTTCTCCTTTAATGGTCCTGGGGTCCGCCACTCCAGGACTGTAAGATTGATCACTCACCCCTTTTTGCTACACAACTTCTACCTTTACAGTTGGCACAATCACAGTTAGTCATAACAATTACTCACTGTTGAATCATGAGAGTCTTGTCCCCATCTCCTTTCACCAAACCCATCTAGACAGGATGAAAACCACTCAGTGGGGATTCTACCACCCCCACCCCCACACACTGTGAATCTAAACTCCCTTTTGAAAACTTAAAAGTCAGTCACTTTGTGCCTTTACAGCCCCCTCAACCACTGCTCCTTGGAAAACCCTATACAGGGTCACTATGGATTGGAACCAACTCAACAGCACTTAACAACAAGAACAAGTTGCCTATCCCTATCCACCCTGAGTACAGAGGGGATGGGACTCAATCTTGCTGTAAAGATTCCTTCCCTTTTGGTTGGTATTTTAAGCTACTACATCTATAAGTATAGGTCAAGTTCATCAGATTGCAGCAATTTACACTTGTTTTCTCTTTTCCTTCCTCTAGTCAGGTTCTGAACATCCAGCCATTGAAGCTAGGCCCAATGGCACTATGTGCTAATTTGAGCACCCTTGTGTATATCCCCTCACTTCATATCAACTGGATGCTTCACTCTCAGCTCAAGCCCTCCATGGCCATGTCCTTGTCCATGGGCTCAGGAGTCTTCATTGCTGCTTTTCCTTCACTTCTTCTCAACAATAGACCAAGGTGGTCGCCAGCAAGCTTACATGCCTGATCGTGTATTCCCTTGGCGTTTCAGTCTTGGGAGGGGTTTGTCCTGAAGGGTCTTGATTGCTTGCCTTGATGGCTTCCCAGTGAACCACTTGCTTATTCTTGTAGTAGCCAATCACACTGCCATTTTTGTTTTCCCTGCTGGTCTTTCTTTCAAGATCCTTCTTTATCTTAATATTGGGTACTATATATTCCACGGTTTCAGATGAAAGTTTATACAAGGCACCTAAAATTGTGCCTGCGCTGTAAGTACTATTTGGAAGCAAAATAGTAACAAAGCGTTTAAATACAGGTCATTGTTGTTGTTTCGACTCAGAATGACCCCATACAGGGTTTCTAAGGAGTGACCGGTGAGTTTAAACCACTGACCTTGCAGATCAAACCAGCCTTGCAGTCCAGCACCATTAACCCACAGCACCACACCAGGACTCCTTTAAATACAGGTAGTCCCTGACTAACAACAAGGTTCTGTTCCAATGACTCTGGTAAGTCAGTTATGATGTAAGTCGAATACCTTGTGTTTTTCATTATTGTTATTTCAGTTTTCATCATTATTGCCTTTTATCATCAATATCTTTAACAATTTGATCTTTATTTTGGCAGTTGTAAGAATGATAGTATCAGCATATTACATGTTGTAACATTGTATGTAGTACATTTTATTAAGTGATATAAACAACAACAAAAAAACCGGACAGTTGTAAGTGCAGTTTGTCCTTACTCAATTACATCATAAATTGAAGACTGACTGTACTGAGAATATTTTAGTCCCTTGAAAGTGCTCTTACTTTTAATAGTAACATTTTCTCCACTCTGAGAAAAGAAGGCAGTTGCCAAGGAATCCTTAAAGAGCATAGATTGAGTGAAAAGGACACAGAACAAAGCCTAGATCCCAGGGGTGAAATGAAGAAGTTCTGTAAATAACTATGCTATTTTCCTTTGAAATGTTTGGCATGCTTTATATAGTATAGTGGCCATATTTGGAGGGGCTGTATGTCTATAATTTTGTGATAAATCAGTCCATCGCCTTGAATCTCAGAGCAGCGCATGCATGGAAAGAGTATATAATTATTTTAGAACTTCTGTAGTATTTAAATTTAGTTTTTAATTTAGGCTTTTAATTTGGCATACATTATTGTTGTTAAGTGCCATTGAGTCGGTTACAACCCATAGCAACTCTGTATAGGGTTTCTGAGGAGGTAGGCTTGAACTGCCGACCTTGTGGCTCAAACTTTTGATAATGTACAGTCCAGCACATTATCCTGCAGTGCCACACCAAATCACCTAATTCAGAGAAACATCACTTCACCTTTAACACCCAACCCTGAAAAATTAAAATACGAACAAATGTTTGCTCTAAGCTGATCTCAGAAATTTGGAGTATGCCAAGCAAAACATTGGAGTCCTTATGTGGTGCTGTAGGACTGGACTGAAAACTGCAGGATTGGTTGTTCAAACCTACCAGCTGCTCCTTGGAAGCCCTATACAGAGTCACTATGAGTCAGAACTGACTCAAGGCCACAACAAAGCAAAACCTAACAAGGCATTGATGGTTTTGTGGTTAGATGCCTTTCCAAGCAGGAGACCAGATCTGAGTCCCAGCCACAGGGCCCAGGCCCAGCCACCACCTGTCTGCCAGTGGAGGCTTGGCATGCGGTCAATGATGCTGAACACATTTCAGTGGAGCTTCTAGATTACAATGAATGAGGAAGAAAGACCTGGAGGTCTGATTCTGAAAACCCATGGATCACAACTGTCTGAGCTTATTGTGCATGGGGTGGCTATGAGTCCGGAGGTGACTTCACAACAGCTAACTACAACAATGATGACAAGAAAAGCTTACCTTTTCTAGTATCAAACAGGAATCGAAATGTGAAGTTTTCCTTCTTTTATTTCGTTACCTACTGTATTCTGTGGGTAAAATCCTACATGTCTTTCCTGGCTCATCTTAAATGGAAAGCCTGCCACAAAATATGCTTAGTTTCTCAGTTGTTGTTGTTAGCTGCCTGTGAGTCGATCCCTGCCTGACTCACACTGCCTCCAAGTACAGTGGGACGAAATGCTGCCCAGCCCTGCACCATCCTCAACAGTTGGTTGTGGATCAGACCATTATGGTCCTTGGGGTTTTTCTTGGCTGATTTTCAGAAGCCGATCACCAGGCCTTTCTTCTTAGTTACCTTAGTCTGGACGTTTCGCACCATAGCAACACACAAGCCTCCCCTACTACATGTGGACCCTACCATTGAGCCACCATGACCAGTTTTAGTTGCTGTAGTGTCATATTCAATTTTTCCATTCCTTGTGGCTCACAGTTTGGGTTTTAATATCTCAAATGGAAATGTCTCTCTTCCAACCTTGAAAATGTTTTGCCTTATATTCTTTTATGGACTATAGTCGTCTTTGATTGTGAGCTTTTTAACTTAGCACCTGGCATGTCCCTTGCATAGAGCAAGCACATACTGACTGCTTATTACATTTGGGTCCACATTTAAATTACTTCCTGTCAAGAATTATTTGACACCTGCTGAATGCAGGGCACACCCAGATGACAGGGTGGCACTGGTGGTGGTGGTTAGCTGTCATTGAGTTGATTATGACTCATGGGGACTACGGCCTGCACTTTGATGGTCAAGCCATGGCCCCCAGCCTAGAGTACATCTGTTCAAGGAAGGATGCTGTTTTCAAGTTTGCACAAATGTACCATGGATACTGACTGTAAACTTGTTGAAAATGTGGCTTGAAAGAAGGTTGCAGTGTGCTGTTCTCCTTAAAAATGCTGCTTGGTGTTAGCAAGTCTTCCTCCTTAAAGAAATTCGGCAAATAACTTTCAGAAGATGGTTGTATTTAACTAGATCTGCACTGCATAGTACATACCATGGGTGCCCCAAAAGGACTGGCTGCTCAAACTGCCAGTGTGAAGTGGTTTTCTCTCCAATTTGGCCCAATTGCCCTTGAGAGGCAGGTGAATTTCATGTGTGTATTTTTCTTTTTGTTACTATGGAGATGCCTGGTGCCTGTTCTGTAGCTGGATCCCATTATTAATGTCCCCAGTCAAGAGTTGTGTGTATCTATAGCAGTAAATAATATAAAGAAAGAAGACTCTGGTGGCCCCTTGGAGTGAAGTTTCTGAGTAATATAGCTTCTTAAAATACCTCCCTTCAGAAGATAAAAGCAAAGATCCAACTTTGAAACAAATAGAAGCTATCTAATAGTTGCAGCTTAACTTCAAATAAGTGCTGCTCCGGTATGGCCACACACTTTGTTTCTCAGAAGCTTTGAGCCCCTGGCTGAATTTATGATTGAGTACACAGCTGATGGTGCTGAGCAGCCAAACAATGATAAAGCAAGGTAGCTATCTATCAGCAGGAGGATTCTGTTTAGAAACACCTGTCTTTGGGAAATGACCATCTACATACACATTTCTTCTGCATGGACCACATTCCTTTCCTTCCTCCAAGTTCCTTGCTCTAAGGAAACCTAAAACACATCTCTTTCCTCTTTTTATAGATGCGAACCACACGCAAGGTCTCTGTCTGGCCAGTGGGCCTGGTTGGTGGGCGACGCTATGAACGTCCATTGGTGGAAAATGGCAAAGTTGTTGGCTGGTACACTGGCTGGAGAGCAGACAGGCCTTTTGCCATCGACATGGCAGGTGAGTGTGCATGGTGAGTCTTGTTCCTGCCTGACTGTTGTTACTGGTGCTCCCATGTGTAACAGGATTAAACAGCACTTTACAACAACTAGAAGGAAATGGCTTAAAAGGTCTTAGGTCATACCATTTTCAGCTGATGATAGATGTAAATGAATCTTCAAAATAGATTCTGGTTAACTCAAGTGGAAATTGACTTGGAGGTGATTAAGAAATGCTCATTTTGATTAGGAAATTGCATTTTTTCACATGTTCACTCCTTTATCCCATAAATGTTTGTGTGCTACATACTGAGTTGGGCATTGAGGATTTGTTGTTGTTTTTGCTGTTGTTAAGTGCCCTCAAGTCAGTTTTGACTCACAGTGACTCTGTATAGGGTTTCTGCACAGCGAATAATGGATTTGAACTGTCAACCTAGCAAGCAGTCCAGTGCTTATCCTACAGTACCATACCAGGACTTAGTGGTGAAAAATATACCTGGCCTCTGCTTCATTGTTGGCTCGTCCCTTTTGGTACCTGTCTCTAAAAGACCAGTATTTTAAACTATATCACATGCTTGTTACTGTTTTTGTGGTTTGCTGCCAAGTTGATTCCAACTCATAGTGACCAAGGCTGTAAATCTTTGCTGGAGCAGAAAACCTCATTTTCACCCATGGAACAGCTGATAGGCTCAAACCACCAACCTTGCAGTTCATAGTCCAGTGCTTATCCTACAGAACCACCATGTTTCCATTAAAAATGTATCACGTGTGTGTAGATAAGATGTAATAGTTTATAAAATTAATAACTTAATAATCTACTTATTGATACAGTTAAATGTTTATTGATCTGTTTAAGACCTAAAATATAAAATTGGATTGATTACTGGTATTTCAAGCATTTATTAACTTTGAGAATAATTGGCTTTTTTATTCTCGAAGCAACTGACTTAGATATGACCTGTAGTAGACCGCAGGTTCCAAAGTGTGGCTTTACCACGCAGTGACCCACGCTCTGTGGCTTACGTAAAATGATGACCGTGATAACAGTGGAAGGATGTGGTTTGAAACATGAGACTTAGAGGCAAAAAAAATCACTGCCATTTATAATCTGGACGATGAAGGCATAGAGGCTTCAAAATTGATCTCATCAATCTTCAACTCTGAAGCACAGCTCTGTCTGTCTGCCAGCCTGTGCTTGCCTGGTCTTTTGTGTGTATTTCCTGAGTGTAGTCAAAACCTCCAGGCTCAGAATTCGGATGGGAAGAAGGCTGCTTTCTGAACCGAGGTCACTTTTATTCTGACAGTACTATAAATTTAAGGGCGCAAGATTATGACGAATTCTAGGAGTAAGAACCGTTGGGGGTAAACCTCTTATTGATGGTATTGTGGCAGGTCTGGAGGTAAACAGAACCAGATATTTGTACTCAGGGTGTGTCCTGAGTGCCAGCTCTGTGGAACTGTGTGTCAAGGTCTCTGATCCTGAGGATAGTCTAGACCCCTTGCTCTTCCCTGGTCACCCTCTTTGCTCCCTGATCTCTCACCCCTCTTCCTACTCAACTCTGGCCTTCAGTGCTTACAATCCAAAGCTGAGATGGTATCTCAACCAAAGATTTCTCAACTTACCTGGAGGTAGAAGGAGAGATAGGTAAGCTATACTTAGGATTTGCAGAAGAGTTCTTTTTTTTCCTTGATCAAGTCAGAATTCATGGCTCTAAAAATATAAGGCCTCTTGCTGACCAGAAGAGTTACTTTGGGCAGAAAACTTGGAGACCATTAGGGCAAGTCCTTTTACTTCCTAGAGACTTGTTTCCTAGTGTGTAAAATGAGGCTATTGCATGAGATGATGCTGAGGTCTTCAATGTATTCTTCCTTTTCCCAGCATTCCACCTTGGGAAACTGAAAGAAAAGCCCAAGTCTTTGGATTTCTAAATGAGGATTTGTGTCAACCAAACATTTGGTAGTTGTCCTTCTTGTATAGCCTCACTTCTATTAGAGCAATGAAAAGGGACTTTGATCCATGTAGGGGCTGAAGAGATTCTATTTTGGCAGGACAGTGACTCTAGATGCTATTGAAATGAGAGCTGACCTATAGACAAGGCATGGGCAAGAATGGGTTGGATGGAATGACTTCTGAGGTCTCTTCCCAACCCAAGTTTGTGTGGTTTTTGACAAGCTCTCTTTCTGAGGATTGAGGTGTTGTACGTGGTCCACCCTATTATGTAGTTTTATTTCTTTTATAAGTTGTGACTTATTACTAGCTTTCCAGTTGGTAATAACTTCTAGTCTCTGGAGATGTATGGCCTTTTTAAAAAAGCAGGGTAACGGAACAGATCCATATTTTAGAAGATAACTCTAGAGAAAGTCAAGTCGTTATGAGGTGGGGGTGTGTATGACTAAGAATCAGGAAGGTCAAGAGACAACGCTTTCAAGAATCTGGCATCAATGAGATGGGAAGCTAGATGGTGGTGAGTTCAAGAGATAGGAGAATTTTCCCCCCAAGGCTAGAAGAGAAGTTGAAGTTTTGAGAGAGAAGAACTAAGTGTGGCAAGAATAGGAAATGAGGGAGAATCAGGGCTGATGTTCACTTCAGGCAGGATCACTGATTCCTTATATGTAAGGTGACATAAGTAAGAAAACCAAGAAATGGGAACCAATGTGGGTCCAGGTCATTTCACATCTAACAAAGAAGAATGGGTCCAATAAGTGCATAATTGACTCTATTTGAGGTACAAATGGAATGTTCTGGGTGTTCTTAAATTTAAAGGGAAAACATAGCTGCTGTTGGAATTGGTTTGGAGATGGAGTTGTGAAAGAGGTAGCATTTGAGTGGTCAGGCTTGCAGGGTATACCCTTTGGTTGGTTGATGATGCATGGAGGGGATTGTAACCATGGCAATGAGACGATATATGATAGAATGAATGTAAAGCTAATGTTCTCCCATGTAAACTATCACATAATTCACAATAAAACATTTTTAAAAAGAAAGAAAGAAACCCCAGAGGATATAGAAGCAAAGACTGTTGAATGGGGAAGCATGGGAGGGGATTGTAATCATTGTAATGAAACGAAATATGATAGGATGAATGCAAAATGATGTTCTCCCATGTAAACTAACTCAATTCACAAAAAAAGCTTTTAAAAAGAAAAAAAAGCTAAACTATGGATTTCTCAGCAAAACCCATGCAGATAAGAAGACAGTAGGATGATATATACAGAAAAAAATTGCCAACCAAGAATCATATACTCAGAAAAGCTGTCACTCAAATATAACAGTAAAATTAGGGCATTTCCTGATAGATAGAAATTAAAGGAATTTGTAATGACCAGACCAACTTTACAAAAACTATTAAAGGGTATTCTTTGGACTGAGAACCAGCAACAGTTGACTTCAACCTGAGATTACCATATCTGACAATACCACCCAGAACTCAATCCAGATATAGAAGTATTTAAAGTAAATCAAACCTACAAGACTGAAAATAGGGAACCAGAGATTTCGATGTATAATGAAGTCAACTACCAAGCAAAAATACAGAAGAGAACTTCCAAATGCCTAGGAAGTCAAGTAGATTTCAAGATAAAAGCAGATTGTTAAAATGGAAAAAAATAATAAATTGCAGGGTAATCTCAAAGAAAACTAATATATTTGTGCATCAAAATTTTAAAAAAGAGGAAACCAGAAAGATGTAATAAACATTAACCCAACAGAAATGAAGAAAATAAAAACAAAACTCACAAACAAAATGAACTCAGCACAGAAAATTATGTGGAACAAAGAAACCAGTAACACTACAAAAAGAAACACACAGCAAAACGACAGCAATTAATTCATAACTGTCCATAATTACAATAAATGCAAATGGAGTAAACACACCAATCAAGAGAGAAAGCAGAATGGAAAAGAAAACAGGATCCTGCAATATGCTCTCAACAAGAGACAAAGCAAAGAGATTGTTGTTGTTGTTGTTGTTGAGTGCCATCGAGTCGGGTCCGACCCATAGCGACCCTGTACAGGGTTTCCGAGGGTGTAAATCTTTACGGGAGTAGAAAGCCTCATCTTTCTCCCGCGGAGCGGCTGGTAGTTTCGAACCGCTGACCTTAAGGTTCGCAGCCCGATTCGTAACCACTACGCTACCAGAGATAGAGACAGCCAAAAATGCCTGTTTAACAGAAGAATGGTTAAACAGTTGAATACTATGCAACATTTAATAACAATAGATCTGCAAAACACCTCATGACATGAATAAACTTGGCAGACATTATGCTGAGTTAAATTAGTCAATCACAAAAGTACTAATACTGTATGTTTTTAAAAGTTTAGGTTTTCTTACTAAACAAATGCTTATGAGGGAGCAGGGAGTGAAAATTATTCTTGAGCTCTAGAGGGTGGACGTTTGCTAACATGGATTACAGGGTGGACAATCTACAACAAGAGGACAGTTGGCAGAGAAAGGCTGAAGGTAGCAGGAGACACACAGAGGAACATAATAGGTAAAGTGAATAGAGCGGTAAATACTGTTAACTGTTGGTAAATGGAGGGGACTGCAATTGTAATGAAACAAAGTGTATGATTTGTTGAATGTAAAACCGATGATCTGCTCTGTAAACCTTCACTCAAATCATAGGAAAAAGAAAAGCATATCGCTTTCAGTTCTACTCTGACATACACAGGGTCACTGTGAGTGGAATGGACTCAACAACTGGTACTTCTGGACCATAGCACTGACCACAGTGTTCTTACATCATTAACTGAACTATTGAAGCTTCCTTACAACCCACCTTGACCAGAGTGCAGCTTCCATGAGGCATTGAGCTCGACTGTCCTGTCTTCCATTCCATCACCAGTCAATAATTACAGTGTACTTACATTATTTAAAATAGCTCTTCTAGCCATGTCTTTGTAAGGCACACTGGTAATGTGTAGTGAGTTATGTGTCACGTTGCTAACTACCAGGTCAGCAGTTCAAGTCCACCAGCTGCTCTGCAGGAGAAAGATGAGGCTTTCTGCTCCTGAAAGATATACAGCCTCAGAAACCCTATACAGTTGCTATGAGTCAGAACTGATTCAGTGGCATGCAGCCATGTCTGTGTAACTTACACCAAACAACTCTTTTCCTGATGGGTCTGGGTAAGACAAGGTTGGGGAAGATGTTGACGGATCATGTGATTCAGTTGGGAGATTATTAACAGGTCTCATTGTGATTGGTCAGTTTTGCCATCCTGCTGGGTATAAAATCAGTCATCTTGGAAACAGACTGGGGATCTCACTACTGCCAAAAAAGAGGAACCAGGAGGAGCACACCGTTTGGGCCCTGAGTTCGCTGTGCATTGAACCTCCCTGACCCAGGGACAGAGAGCTGTAACACCAGAGGAGCGGCAGAGGAGCAACAGCAGCAGCAGAACCTAGAGCTAGTGCATGAGGTAGAGCGGTGGGCCTCCCAGCTCACTGAACAAGTAAAGCTTCCTTGCAGAGTGGGGTACCTTCAGACAGTTGACTGGGGGAGCTAGTTTTGTTGGTCCCTTGGCCCCAGGTACCAGAGCTGCATATCCTCAAGCTAAGGTTTATCGAGTGGTGTCCCCTGAGAGCAGTTCTCAGCAGTGCTCAAAGAGCTTCATAATGTCGCCTGGGTAGAGAGAGGCCTGCCTGTGGGCACGGCTAAGGAGACTCTGTCCTGACTGAAACAACTGTGCCCTGAACAGTCCTGACCCGCTAACTTCCCTAATGAACCTCATTAACTGTGAGCATAGTGCCTGAGTTCTGTGTGGCCACGACAGTGAATTATCAAAACCAGTTGAGTAGAGTGCTGTAGGAGGGATTCTTGGTGTCATTTATTTTATTTTTTTCTTGCACTAGTCCTACATGCACTGCAGCACAAACCTGGAGGTGGGATTGAGTAACTCCCTATCGTGTCCCCTCTGCCAGCTTACTAGGCAAGCCTTTATTATTATCATCATCATCATAAATGACAACAATTTAACTGGAGAGGACCAAGGGTAGCACTAGTGTGGGATTCCAGAAGCTCCTTATTTGTGGCTTATCTGCAGGGACATGAAGTGACCATTGTACAGGGCCTTCTGTGTCTTGCTATTTGTTGACAAGGAATTTTGTCTGGGATAATTGGCTCAGCAAACTCTTTATTGATAGATAATGTGGTTATAAACTCCAGCAGAATGTGGATCAGATTATCACCACTGCAAATGAGCAGAGTAAAAATTAATGAAGGTTTACTCTGCTTTAATGAATATAAATACTACAAGAAAATGGAAGAAATGACCTTCTTGCCATTTTGGCGCCATTTAAAATTTAAATGTGCTGTTTGCAGTGCATGCATGTTTTGCATGAGAAAGAGAAAGTTATTCAGTGTTCTCAGAAGCGTGGCTCCTGGTGTCATATGGTACCTTTGGGGCTGGGGATCAACATGTGACTTTGTCCTTATGTTGGTGTAGTGTGACCTTCACTAGAGGGATGTGTAGGCTCCCTGGAAGAAGCCCACAGCTGCAAGGGTATGGAAATCCTGTCCTGAGAATTTATGGAGTGGTCCTAGGAGGTGGCAGGGTACTAGAGCAATAGGAAGTCTGTGGCTCATTTCTTACCCATTTCCAGGACGCATTCTGGAAACTTTTAGGCCTTCAGTGGTCTAAACAATATGTTTTAATGGTGTCTGCATGGGCTGTGGCCATGGCTTTGTATGGTAGAGGTAGGTGTGTGAGGTGTAGAGGGTGGGAGTGCTAGGTAGAGGTGAGTTTGTGGGGTAAAGAGACTTATATGTTCTCTGGGGCAGATAGGGTTGGGGCTGTGATGATCCAGGTAGACTTAGTAGGGGAAGGAGTCCAGTGAGCACTTTGAGGGCTTCAGGGGAGAGGAAGTGCAGGATTCTATCCCACTTCAGTTTTAGCAGCTCTGCATTTGCATGCAGAGTTCTCATGATTTCAGGGAATTTTAATGGCATGCATTCAGAAATAAGAATTCTGAAAACCCAAATCCTTCTCTTCTATCAGGGAAGCCCAGCAGACTTCACTGAGCATCTACCAGGCATCAGGCATTCTTAGGCGCTTTATGGTTTCTAACTTGATCTTCAGCACACTCCATGACGGAGGTGCTAAGAGTTGTTGTTAGCTGAGTTGATTAGATCCTGTCTCCTATCATCTCCACTTCAGTGTAAGGAGGCTGTGGAGGGCATGTGCTAAATGACTTCTACAAAGCTACACAGTGATTAAGTAGCAGAGCTGGATGTAGACTCAGGCCCCAGTATCTCCACAAATGGCCCTCAAAGTTGTTTAGTGCTGCTATAGCAGAAATTCCAAAGGTCAGTGGGTTTAATGGACACTTACTTTCTCACAATTAGGAAGCTGAAAGTCCAAATCCAGGGAGCTAGCTCCAGGTGAAGTCTTTCTTTCTGTTGGTTCTGAAGCGTAGGAACTTGTCTTCTCTTGAGCTGCTCCACTCCTGGGCAATCTTCATACGACTTGGCATCTCTCCTCCCCTGTTTCTGCTTCCTTACTTATTGGTTTCATCTCTTTTATATCTCAAAACAGATTGACAAGATACACTCTATACTAATATTGTCTCATTAGGGTCGCTATGAGACAGAACGGACTCCACAGCACATAACAACAACAACAACAACAATAGAACAAAGAAAATTCATTCCCAAATGGTACATTATTGTGTTAAGTCCTGTTGAGTGGTTCTGACTCAGAGCAACCTTGTATAGAGTTTCTGAAGGGTGGCTGGTGGGTTTGAACTGCTGACCTTGTGGTTAGTGCTTTTCCTAGAGCTCTACACCAGGAGCCCAACCATCAGGATATGGGTTAGGATTTATAACACATGTTTGCTGGGAACACGATTCAATCCATACCACCCTCTCACTCAACTTTGAACCCCAACTCACCTTAGAACCAGATGACACAGTTCTTGATATCTCTGCCTCTTTTTTCCTTATCTGCAGAATAGGGGAAATAAACATTTTTCACAGAACAAAACATCACACACAAAGCCCCTGGTAGAACACTGTATAAATTTCATGAATGTCATGGCTTTTATCCAAGAAACAGTATCAGACTGCGTGGCTCACACATTTCTTTAGATGAACCAGGCCATGGTTTGACTAATCATTGCTTTGGTCAGATCTGTGCAGGCAGTTATGGGATAAATGGGTCACTGACCACTGGGCCTCACTTGGGCACAAGCAGTTTGTAAAACCTGAAGATGTAGCATAACATCTGTTCCCTGTGCTACTGGGTGATGATGCGGTTGAAACGAGACTAAGCCATTGAAAAGCAGTTACTATAGAGTTGATCCCAAGGCATGGCAACCCGGCGTGTGTTAGAGAAGAACTGTGCCCATACAGTGTTCAGTGGCTGATTTTTGTACATAGATTCCAGGTCTTTTTACGGAGGCACCTCTAAGAGGATGTGAACTTCCACCCTTTTGATTAACTGCCCACAGCATTAACCGATTCCACCACCCAGGGACTCTGAAATGGGAATAGATATGTGCAGAAGTGCCTTATGTTCTGTTAGTTCTCAGGATCCTCCTTAAGGTAATACCTTCACCCTTTCATACCTGAGTTGTTTGCTGCTTTGAACTTTTTGTTGATACCATGTTTTCTGTAATGCAAGGCATGCTGGAATCATGGGGATTTTTTTTTTTTTTTTTTTTTTTAGATAATCGATAGAATTATGTGGGACACATGTGTCCCAAGTGGATCCATTGTAGAACTGGTAGGGACAGGTCCATTTCTTCAACTTCACATGGTTACATGGGTCCCTCTTGTGTAGCAGAACATATACTGAGATAAGCAGCTTCCCAGGAAACTGAGGGACCTACAATGTTGATGGGTAACACATATCTCACGTGTCACGAATGGGTAATGAGCATGTCTGCCCTGATGGTGGACCTGTGCTCATTACCACCTGATATCATTAGCTGAGCATGCAGGATTGCATATTGAAATACACACTGGCCCTTGCTTTACATAATATACCCCAAAATGACTGATTGATAAAGCAAAAAATGATCATTACAAGAATTGCTTTGGGCCAGTATGTGCTTATTTTTGTAATTTCCCAGATGAATATAAACCAACCAACATTCAAAAGAAAATGCCACTTGTAACATTTAGATTTGCCAGGGGATTGGTAAATTGTAGTTTTTCCCTGAGGTAGTGAGTCTGTTTGGAGCCCAGCTATGTAGCACTGTGTGTACGTCTATCAACTACTGAAGACGCATGGGGTCATTTGTGTTCATTTTTGCTTATGAGTATGGATAGACATTTATCAATTTTATTGACTTTTTAAATTCTGCTATTTTTCATTTCTATTTCAGTGACTTCTGTTCTTTTATTATTGCCTTTTTTCCATTTAAAACTTTAGATTTCATTAGGTCTGTTTCTAGAACTTGGGTCACTGACTTGAGACCTTTTGCTTTTTCAAATAAAAGTGTTTGCTGCTTGTTTTTTTAAAAATAATTTTCCATCTATGCACTTGTTATGCCATTTTGAGCTTTAATAACTTCAGAAGGATGTATGCTCCAAATTCACCCAAAAATTCTTCCTCTAGGGTTTATTGGAGCCCTGGTGTGGCACTGTGAGATAATGCACTGAACAGCAAGCTCGATGGTTCAAATTTACCAGCCGCTCCTCGGAAGCCCTATGCAGTGTTGCTATGAGTTAGAACCAACTCAAAGACACTTAACAACAACAAACATGTTTTTACACTTAGTTTTGTGAGTTTCAAGTAATATATTTTTTTAACTTTTTATTGTAATTTACATGAAAGTTTGTTTAGCAACATAGTTTCAGCGCTGTGTTTTGTGACGTTGCTTACAATACCTTCAATATAACAATATTCTTCCCACTTCTCCCTGGGTCCCCTGGGTCCATTACTAACACTTCCTGCCTTCTGAAATTTATTTGTGGGCAAATACTGCCCTTTTGATCTCATATGGTTAATTGTTCCGAGGAGCACATTCCATACAGGCTAAGTAAGCAGTACTGAGGATTATTGTTGCTGTTAGCTGCCGTCTAGTTAGTTCTGACACATAGCAATCTTACGTACAATGGTCCTACACCATCCTCACAATTGTTGTTAAGCTTGAGTCCATTGCTGCTGTCATTATGCTAGTGCATCTCATTAGGGGTCTTCCTCTTTTTTGTTGGCCCTCCATTTTACCAAGTATCATGTCCTTCTCCAGGGACTGGTCCCTCCTGATAACATGTCCGAAGTGTAAGAGACAAAGTTTCGTCACCCTGGCTTCTAAGGAGCATTCTGACAGTACTTCTTGAACACCGATTTGTTTGTTATTCTGGCAATTTACGATACGTTTACTTCAAATGCATAAATCCTAACATTTTCCTTACTCATTATCCAACTTTCACATACATATGAAGCTTCTAAGAATACCAAGGCTGGGGTCAGGAGCACCTTAGTCCTCAAACTGACATCTTTGCCCTTGAACACTTTAAAGAGGTCTTGTTTAGCAGATCAATGGATCACTTGATTTTGGGACTACTGTTTCCGTGAGCGTTGACCGTGGATCAAAGCAAAATGAAGTCTTTGACACTTCAATCTTTTCTCCATTTATCACAACGTTATTTATTGCTACGTCAATTTGAATCTCCAGGTCTGTGGTTCAAATCCATCAGCCACTTCTTATAAACCTTATACAGGGTCGCTGTGAGTCGGAACTGACTTGATGGCATTTAACAACAACAACAGTTAACTGCTCCAGTGAGGAGGATTTTTGTTTACTTTGCATTGAGGTACAACCCTTACTCAAGGCTGTGGTCTTTGATCTTCAACAGTAAGTACTTTAAGTCCTCTTTGCTTTCAACAAGTAAGGTTGTATCATCTGCATATTTCAAAGTTAATGAGGTCACATTCTTCTTCATATATTCCAGTTTCTTGGATTATTTGCTCAGTGTACAGATTGAATAAGTATAGTGAAAAAATACAATCCTGGTGCACACATTTCCTGGTTTTAAACAGTTCAGTGTCCCTTTGTTCTGCTTGAATTACTACCTCTTGGTTGTACAGGTTCCTCATGAGCACAATTAGGTGTTCCAGGATACCCATTCTCCACAATGCTGTACATAACTTGTCATGATCCACACAGTCAAAAACCTTTGCATAGTCAATAAATCATGGGTCAACATCTTTCTGGTATTCTCAATTTTCAGCCAACACCCTTAAGATTTCAGCAGTGATACCCTTAATTTCATATCCTAGTGTTAATCCAACTTGAACTTCTGGCAGTTCCCCACTCAATGTATTGTTGTAGCCATTTAAAAATTATCTTTAGTAAAATTTTACTTGCATGTGTTATTAATGATATTGTCAGATGATTTCCACATTCTGTTGGGTCACCTTTCTTTAGAATTAGCACAAATATAGATCTCTTCGAATAATTTCTTGTCATCTATGAGTAAGTGCCTACAGTGCAAAACAACCCAAAATTCAGTTTGCTGAAAGATTTCAATTTGTATTCTATCAATTCCTGAAGCCTTGTTCTTTGCCAGCATCTTTAGTGCATTTTGGAATTCTTCCTTAAGCACCATTGTCTCTTGACTGTGTGCTATCTCTTGAAATGGTTGTACATCAACTGTTTCTTTTTGGTACAGTGACTCTGTATTCCTTCCATCTTCTTTTGATGCTTTCATACCATTCAATATTTTGTCCTTGTTATTGTTAAATGCTGTTGAGTAAATTCTGACTCATAGTGACCCTGTATAGGGTTTCTGAGCAGTAGCTGATGAATTTGAACCACTGACCTGGCAGCTCAAACTGACCTTGTGGTCAAGTGCTTATCCTATAGTGTCACACCATAGAATCTTTCAATAATGCAAGTTGAGAATTGATTTTTATCTTCAGTTTTTTCTGCTTGAGAAATGCTGAGCACATTCTTCCTTTTTGGTTTTCTAACTTCCAGGTCTTTGCACATTACATTATGGTGCTTGACTTTGTCTTCTCAAACTGCTCTGTGAAATTTTCTGTTCAGATCTTTTACATCCTCATTTTTTTTCCATTTACTTTAGCTGGAGAGCAAGTTTCAGAGTCTTTTCTGACATCCATTTTGGTCTTTTCATTCTTTCTTGTCTTCTTAATGACCTTTTGCTTTCTTCTTGTATGATATTCTTGATGTTATCCCACAACTCTTCTGGTTTTCGGTCATTAGCATCTAATGCATCAACTCTGTTCTTGAGATGATCTTTAAATTCAGGTGGAATAGGTTCAAGATCAAATTTTGGCTCTCCTTTATTTGTTTTCATTTTGTTCAGCTTCAACCTGAACTCGCATATGAGCCGATTATTAATGGTTTGTTCCACAGTCTGTCCCTGGCCTTTCTTTAACTGATGATATGGAGCTTTTCCACCATCTCTTCCCACAGATGCAGTCAGTTTGATTTTTGTGTATGCTGTCTGGTGAGGCCCATGTGTACAGTTGCCTTCTGTGCTGCTTAAAAAGGTATTTGCAACGAATAAGTCATTGTTCTTGCAAAATTCTATCATGTGATCTCCAGCACTTCTCTATCAAGACCATATTTTTCAACTAAAGATGTTCTTATGATTAATGGATGTTTACAGTGCTTACGAATTGGGCTGCGAACCTTAAGGTCAGCAGTTCGAAACTACCAGCTGTTCCGCAGGAGAAAGATGAGGCTTTCTGCTACCGTAAAGATTTACAGCCTTGGAAACCCTGTACAGGGTCGCTATGGGTCAGAATCGACTCGACAGCACCTAACAACAACAATGTAGTTGTTTATCCTCATTTTAAGTTGTGTCCCAAAAGCTTTACTCCGTTCTCACCATCACAGTCATCTCTACTTTGAGGAGGAAGCTCTTCCCCAGTTGCATTTTGAGTGCCGCCCAACCTGAGGGGTTATTCTTCTAGCACTATATCTGACAATATTCTGGAGTTATTCATTATGTTTCAATATTTAATATTCTGATGCGAGTAGTAACGTTCCACTACTGTTCACAAGATCTTCAGTAGCTAAACCTTCAGAAGTAGTCCACCTCTCCTTCCTAGTTTGTCTTAGTCTGGAAGCTCAGCTGAAATTTGGCCACCATGAGTGTATCATGCAGATATTTAAAATACCAGTGGCATAGCTTCCAGCATCACAGCAACACACAAGTCTTCACAGTATGACAAAAGGACAGATGAGTTGTGGACTGCTTAAATTTTGCTCACAAATTTTGATGTTTTCATTTTTATTCAGTAAAACTTTCTAATTTATTTATTTCTGCTTTCATCTTTGCTTTATTTAGATGTATTTTGTTTCATTTCCACATAGTTTGGGTTTTTCCTGATATGTTTATATTGCTGATGACTATTAATTTCATTGTGGTTAGAGAAAACATTTTGCACAATTTGAACCCTTTGGAATTTATAGATAACTTCCTTTATGGCCCACATTCAGTCTATCTTAGTAAATGTTCTATGGTGACTTGAAAAGATTGTATATTTTGTAATGTCAGGTCAAGCTGTTTCATATTGTTGTTCAAATCTTACATATTGGTACTGATGTTTCAACTTTGGAATTTTTTCAACCATATTTCTTTCAAAAATGTTAGGAGTTGTGCTACTAACTTCAAAGTCAGCAGTTCAAAAGTACCAGCCATTCCGCTGGAAAAAAAATGAGTTTTTTTGCTCCCATAAAGATGTACAGCCTCGGAAACCCTATGTAGGGTCACTATGAGACTCCACGGCACATAACCACCACCACTACCAATCTGCTGTTGTGAGTACTAATTGTGCTGTAGAATAGGAACTGGACTGCAAACCACAAGGTTGGCAGTTCAAACCTATTAGCATCTCTACTGGAGAAAGATGAGGTTTCTGTTCCTATAAAGATTCACAGCCTCAGAAACCCTCTACAGGGTTGCTCTGAGGCACAGGATCCGTGGCACACAAGATCATTCTGCTAATTTCACCCAGTACAGTTGTCATCTCATACATTGCATTTTTTATCACTGATGAGCTTCTTTGGGATCTTTTATATCTTCCATTACTTAATGTGCTCAATCTATCCTCTCTCTACCTTTTTACATATGATGTTTATTTATAAATTTTCTTGTACTTATTCTATAATTCTATCATCTGTGTCATTTCTGGTTTGTTTCCAGTGGAATTTTCAGCTTATATGGGATCCATTTTCCTGTTTCTTTGTACACCTGGTAATCTCAGGCATTTTGAATTTTATGCTGTTAGGTCAAGGAGTCCTGGTGGTGCTGTGGTTACAGCTTTTGGCTATTAACTGAAATGTCAGCCATTTTAATCCAGCAGTCACTCCATAGGATAAAGACATACAGTCTTTGCTTCTGTAAATACTGTTGATGTAAAGTGCTGTTGAGTCAGTTTTGACTCATAACAACACAGTATAGGGTTTCCAAGGAGCAATTGGTGAGTTTGAAACACCAAACTTGCAGTTCAAACTGACCTTGAAGTCAAATGCTTATTCTACAGCTTTGGAAACCCTCTGGGGGCAATTCTATTCTGTCCTCTAATACCATTATGAATTGGAACCAATTCCATAGCAATAGGGATTTAGGTATTAGAAGAGTTTTGTATTCTCTGAAGTACTTTTTTGTTTTAACTTTTTATTGTGAATTGAGTGAAGGTTTGCAGACAAGATCATCAACTTTACATTCAACAAAGTATACACTTTATTTCATCTCAATGAATACAATCCCCTCCCTGCAACAACAGTTATCCTACTTCCTCCCTATGGTTCCCCATTTACATCTTATATTTTACAAAACACAAAATAATCTAGTCATTTAAATGTCCAAAGGGCACATTCTACAGTCTTAACTCAGTCCATGGAACTAGAGCCTGAAACTGGTCTGTCTCTCTGCATGCCACCACCTCTGCTGCCCCAGACAGGGGTCCCATGCTCCAGTCATTTTTTTCCTTTAATGATGGTCCTGGGATCATCTGTTACTGAAATGAGAGATTAACTATTCTCCCTTTTAGTTACACATCTTCTACAATTACAGTTTTTGTGTTTGTTTCAAGTTTTTATTATGAATTGAGTGAAGGTTAACAGACAAGATCATCAGCTTTACATTCAACAAATTGATGCTTTGCTTTATCTCAGTGATTACAGTCTCCTCCCTGCAACAACAGTTAGCCTACTTCCTCCATGAGCTTCCCTTTTACATCTTATATTTCACAACTGAACAAAGCAAAATCACATACAAATGAAGAAATATATATTCATTTAAAAGTCTTAAGGGCATATTCTGCAAACCAGCCTCTTGCCCACATGCACACAGTCTTACTCAGTCCATGGGCCTAGAGCCTGCAGCTGCTCTGTCTCTCCATGCCAACCCCTCTGCCACCATCTCTGCTGTCATCACTTTCCTAGGTAGGATCTCAAATTCCACTCATGCTCTTCCTTATTGATGGTCCTATGATTGGCTGTTCTTGAAAGATTAACTGATTAACTTCTCCCCACTTGGTTATACATCTTCTACAATTACAGTTGTGACAATCACAATTAGTCTTACTATAACAATTACTCACAATTGCCTCATAAAATCCTATCATCATCACCCCCAACCCCTTTTCACCAGATCCATCTGGAGAAGAGGAAAACTATTCAGTGGGGATTCTACATTACCCCCCTCCTCATTCTGAAACTAAGCACACTCATGAAAGTGTGTACACCAGCCACTTTGTGCCTTTATAATAGCCAATGTCTAGATTGCTTATCCCTATCAATGCAGTGCACTGAAGAAACAAGCTTATTCCTTGATATGAAGAATCCTTCCATTCTGATTAGAATTTTGAGCAACTGCATCCATAAGCAAAAGTCCAGTTCATCAAATTGTAGCAATGTATACTTGCTCACAGTATCAAGCATCTTTATCTTCATCTGGTTGAGTTCTGGTCAGCTAGCCATCCAAGCTAGGTGAGATGGGTACTAGCTGCAAGTTTGGTAGTTCACGTACGCCTCCCTGCACTTCTGACCATCTGGATGCTTCACTCTTAGCTCTAACCCCCAGTAGCTAGGTAAGTGCTCATGGACTCGGGAGTTGACACATCTCCCTAAACTTCAGACCAGCCAGGCCTTCCTCTTTTCAATCTCATCTCGAGGTATATGGATGTCAATGGAATATGGCCAAACTCAGCCCCATGGCTTTATTACTGCATTTCCCCCACTTCCACTCACAAGTAATCACCAGGGAGCATACCATATGCTTGCAGTTTCCCTTCAGTTTTAGAAGGGGGTTTTTCCTGATGGGCTGACTTTTTTTTGCCATGATACCTCCCAAGCAAGCAGTTTACTTGATATTCTAACAGCCAGTCTGCTTTCTTTCTGAAGATCTTTTCTTTCAATAAGATTCTTCTGTTCTCCCAGCAGTTCAGGGTTGGTCTGCATGTCTTTTCAAGTGGGAATGTCCCGACTCAGAAGGTTCTGAACCTGGGTCTCAGGGTTCCACCTAAGACCCCATGCTCTACAAAGGCTAACAAGAAGCCTACTTTCCTGGGCAAATTCTAATTCCCCTTTAAGCAAATCTAATCAGTTATAAGAGATCCATATTTGTGCCCGTTCCAAAGAAAGGTGACCCAACGGAATGCGGAAATCATTGGACAATCTCTTTGATATCTCAGGCGAGTAAAGTTTTGCTAAAGGTAATACAGAAATGGCTACAATCATACATTGACAGAGAACTTCCAGAGGTTCAAGCTGGATTAAGAAGAGGTCATGGAATGAGAGATATCATTGCTGATATC
>NW_006408537.1:23843837-23857839 GCF_000296735.1 Chrysochloris asiatica | reverse complement strand
TCTTTTGATGCACGTAAGTTTGTAATTTTTAGTTAAGTCCCAGTCCTCTATCTTGTCTATTGTTTGTGGTTTTTTTTTTTTACAAAGCTTTTATTTTGAATGATTGATAGTTTACAGGGCAGATCATCAGTTTTACACTTAGCTAATCATATTTTGTTTCATTGCAATGATTATAGTCCCCTCCACGAGCTCTGGCAGCATAATGGTTATGAATCGGACTGCTAACCTCAGGGTCAGCAGTTCAAAACTACCAGCTGTTCCGCAGGGGAAAGATGGGCTTCCTGCTCCCGTAAAGGTTTATAGCCTCGGAAACCCTGTACAGGGTCGCTATGAGTCGGAACCAACTCCACGGCATATAGCAACATGTACCATCAGTTAAGAGTATTTACCTATATTCACTTTTTTTTTGGTACACAAAAGACACAGAAAATATATATTTAAACCACCAAAGGGCACATTTTGTAAGCCAGCCTCCTGCCTTCAGGCAAACAGCCTTTCTCATTCCATGAGTCTAGAGTCTGCAGCTGCTCTATCTACTGAATCAAAAGAATCCTATCCCCATCCCCCAGCCCATTTCATCAGACCCATCTGGACAAGAGGATAACTATTCAGTGGGGATTCGACCTTAACCCCCCATTTTGAAAATAAGGACATTCTTGAAAGCTTGTAATCTAGCTACTATGTGCCTGTATTGTTGTTGTTGTTGTTGTTTAGTACAGTGGAGTCAGTTATGACTCATAGTGATCCTGCACAGGGTTTCTGAGGTTGTAAATCTTATCCAACTCATAGTGAACCCTGCACAGGGTTTCAGAGGCTGTAAATCTTTACGGTAGCAGAAAGCCTCATCTTTCTCCCGCGGAACAGTAGGTAGTTTTGAACTGCTGACCTTGAGGTAAGGAGCTTGATTTGTAACCACTATGCTACCAGAGCTCCTCCCCCATTTTTGGTAACCAGTGTCTAAGTTGTCCATCCCTATCAACCCTGTGTATTGAGGAGACAGACTTGATCCTTGATGTGAAGAATCCTTCTTCCATCTTGGTTGAAATTTTGAACACTTACATCAATAAGTAAAGGTCTAGTTCATCAAATTGTAGCAATTTATACTTACTTCTTGTATCAAACTTCTGTATCTTCCTCTAGTTGAATTCTGATCAGCAAGCCATCCAAGCTAGGTCAAACGTCCATCTACAAATTTGGGCATTCTTGCACACCTTCCCCCACTTCATTCTCAGCTCTAACCCCCAGTGCCTAAAAGTCAGTGTCCATGGGCTCAGGAGTTCCCAAGTCTCCTTAAACTTCAGCCAGCCAGCCCTTCATCTTCTCTCATCTCAAGGTCAACGGGTGTCTATGAAACATGGCCTAACTCAACACATGTCTTCATTGTTGGTAACCAGCAAGTTTATAAGCCTGCTTACAAACATGCCTTTATGGCCATGTTTGACAGCTAGTGTCCAACATTCCCATCCCTATCAACCTAGTACACTGAGAAAAACATAATCCTTGATCTGAAGACTCTTTCAATCTGGTTGGGATTTCGAGCAACTGCATCCATAAGCAAAAGTCCAGTCCATCAAATTGTAGTAATTGACGCTTGTTCACAGTATCAAACATCTTTCTCTTCCTTTGGTCACGTTCTTGTCAGCTCAGCTCTAGCCATCCAAGTTAGTCAAATGTATACCAGCTGCAACTTTGGACGTTCACACACACCTCCCTGCACTTCAGATCTGCTGGCCCCTTCACTGTCAGCGCTGGCCCCCAGGGGCTAGGTTAGTTTCCAGGCTTGTTTTTAAGGATAGAAAGATCCAAATACAGTCTGTTGTGTCTAGTTTAGCACTAGGACTGAAGTGATAACCTCTTAAGAGTTCTCCAGGTACTCCATTCACTGCTAGGTAGCTCCACTCTGATTCTTGGGAATGTGAACTGTTCCCACCCCTGAGAAAGCTCTGTAATTGATCTACCTGTTCCTTTCCAGTGATTTTTTTTTTTTAACCTGGACTTTGGTAGTTTCACAAACATTCACTGATGACACTTCATTAGTCTTGAGGAGAACCTTCTTCAAATTAATGAGTTTTTTCCAGTCACGGAAGAAAGATGTTGCAGTCTGCTCCTGGGTACCCTAGGGGCAGTTCTATGTCCGGGGTCGTTAAGAGTCTGAACTGATTAAACAGCAATGGGTTTGGGTTTTTCTCTCTCTTGTATTTGGCCCTGTGAATTCTAGCTGTCTTGGCCTCACAGAATTCTATTTACTCAACTCCAGGAGGCTGCATAATTCTGTTTGGGTTCCCCATCCTAGTAGTGTGGCCTGCAGACTGCCTCCAAGCAGTAAGGTGAGGACAGTCATAGGACTCACTTCATTTGTTTCCCATTTCTCAAAGATCCTAATAACCTATTGTTTCCAACATAGTCGTGCTTTTAGCTAGGTAAGACAGGGGAAACCGTCCCTGTTGAGCCCTCTTTTCCAGAAGTGGAAATGATTTCACTTTGACTGTCTTACACATTTTCCTAATGAACAATCAGTAAGCATATATTGATAGGCCCTGTCCCTCAACCTCCGGTAATGCATCCCAGTCATTCCATGTGACCTGCCGCTATGGTGAACAATCAGTTTTCATTCGAATTTTATTTTTTTCACAACTGACCAGGGCAGTAAATACTACTCTTATGGTGTTTGTAAGACTCCTAGAATTTCAGAAGCTACTGCAAATATCTTTGAAGTTAAATTAATTTTCCTGTAAAGGGGTAGAGGGCATGTCAGGAAATACTTAAACATGAAGAAAGTTCAAAATAGGTACCTTAGGTTAGAAACCAATGACTTAAAAACTACAAAAACTCTTGGTTTTGGAAGAACTCTTGAATTCTCCCCAGCTTCACAGCAGGTCAGATGATTTCCAGAAAGCAACTCAGGGTTTGGCCTATTTAGTCTTCACTTCCCGCCTGCTGGCTGTGCCCTACTTCCTCTGAAGAGCTCACAGAACAGGGCATAGACAAAGAACATTGAAGTAGGTGACAAGGAGCATCTGAATTGACTGGCTCACTCTCATTTACTAGTAAATAGATTAAAACACTTTGTACTGGGGCAGTATTCATCACAGTAGCAATCTCTCTCCAGGGTACTGGTCCCTCAGGTGCTGCTCATTGTTCAGTGAGCCCATGAAAGGGTGTTTCAGAAAAGTGTTTAGCTTCACAGCTAGTTGTTAACTTTGCTTAGATTGCAGATTATGCCATGTAATGCTTCTTTAAGAGCTAGGAAGATCATCCTTGAACCAAGGAAAGGAATACTCTTGAATCCTTCCTTGGTCAAAACGATCAATGTCTTAGAGGAAGACGATGAAAATAAAAAAGGTTCATCTCATTTTCAGATTAACGTTTACACAATTTAGGTCAATTTCTTTTTTTTTTTTTAATGAGAGAATGGGGAAATGCAATCAGTAGCTTTGAAGCTGTGTGAAAACTGTATGGGAGCCTTAGTGTGTCTGAGAAAGGCTGACTCAACTAGGTAAGACAAGATGAAGCGTATTTATGAGCACATTAAGAAACACCAAGGATCTTTCAACAGTGAAATGAGTTCAGCTGTTAGAAAAGGCACTTACAGTTTGGGTGCAATTTGAATCCTTCTTGGCTTTTTGCTGAGGAATGCTGTTAACGATTCTAGCTAGTTTCTGTGGACAGCTTCCAGCTTGTTAGCACAGTGAGTGAAATGCAGGTGGGCAGGGTCTATCACCTGAATTTTCACAACACTTTCCTAGATTGTGCAATTTTTCCATCTGCAAATGATGACCTACTACCACCTGTCCATGCATTTATATATATATATATATATATATTTAAAACATTTTCTACATTGTAATATATTTTGCTTATTGAGGTGGCTTGAATTTTAGTGGCTGGGCTTTTCCCAATTTGTTAAATTACAGATTAAATAGTAATATATCTATGTATATATATATGTGTGTGTGTGTGTGTACATATATATATATTTATATACACACACACACATATATATATATACACACACATATATATATACTCATAGATATATATGAAAGCTATTTAAGGAACATTTCTTGAAAAGTTAAATACGAGGATAAGTCAAAAGTCATTCATGGATTTATTCCAAACAGAACATGTTTAAACAGTAGTCTATAAACAATATTTTACGTCCTGCTTTGGTGAGTAGTGACTGGGATCTTCAGAGCTCTTGAGTGTGTCCACCTAAGGTGTTAACTATTGATCTCTCCATGTGCAGAAGAAATTAGATCGACAAAAATTGAAGATGTTAGGACTAATGGAACATGTGAACAGCAGTCTCCATGACTCTGAGACCAGAACTTGATGGTGCCAGGTTACCACTACCAACTACTCTGAAAGGGATATTCGGTCCTGTATACAGTGAGATCATTCTTCATGGATCAACTATCAACACTCATGGAAGCAGCAGTCAAGAAACCAAATGACGTATTGCATTAGGCAAATCTGCTGCACAAGACCTTTTTAAAGTGTTGAAGAGCAAAAATGTCAGCTTGAGGACTAAGGTGTGCCTGACCCAAGCCATGGTATTTTCAATAACCTCAAATGGCTGTGAAAAATGGACAGTGAATAAGGAAGACCGAAGAATTGATGCTTTTGAGTTACGGTGTTGGAGGAGAATATTAAAAGTGCCATGGGCTGCCAAAAGAACCAAAGGTCAGAAAAGTTGTACCAAGAAAACTGTCGTCATAATAGTGTTAGTGTGCCTGCTGATTTCAGGGTAACAAGGGCTGTCCCATGAGCTTTTGTAAAACCTTACCCCACCTACCATAAGGTGGTCATCCCTGATCTTGCTCCTTCAGACTTGTTTGCCAAACTCAAAGAACATTTAAAAGGAATACAATGAGTCCCTGAAGAATGCTAAACTTCCATATTGACAGGGGTGTAAATGGAAGAAAAGCACATAATTCCTCAAGGAAGCAGTAGAGAGATGGAACCACTATCTTTCTAAGTGTATAGATCTAGATGGAAGATGGAGCCTATGTTGACAAACAATAGCTTCATATTGGTATTTTTGTTTAATGTTTGTGATTTTTGTACCAGTACTTTTTGACTTACCCTCTTATAATACTGTTTGCTATCTCTGGTACTGATTTCCAACCCTCACTCAACCCCCATCGTTTCCAGGAGGATCCAAATCAGAAATCTCAATCAAATGATTATATATCATGTATTTATCTACCTGACTTTTGTTAATCAGTGTTCTAAATACTAAAGCAAATCAGAGCAATGCTGATTTTGATAAAGCATACATAATATTAAAGTGAAGGCAGGAGAACTGGCTGGATGAAGGTAAGTCTGCTTTTCAGCTACCTTTTACCAGTTTCTGTTGAGCAGACGCCAATTCATGGCATCCCCATGTGTGTCAGAATAGAACTTTCCTTCCTAAGGTTTTCAATGGCTGATTATTTTTAAAGTAGCTTGCCAAACCTTTCTTACAAGGTTCCTTACCAGGTTAACAGTTTGTACCATCCAGGAACACCTCATTCACTCTGTTCAGTGCCGCTGAGTCAGTTCCAACCCATAATGACCCTGTATAAGACTTCCAAGGAACTTGTTAGTGAGCTTGAACCGCCAACCTTGTGGCTCAAACTGACTTTGCAGTCCAGTGCATTAACCCATGGTGCCACACCAGGACTCCCAAGTTATCCCTAGAGGGTCAAGTGTGGGGCATCACGACCTCTGAGGATCAACGCCCTATAAAATGGTCTATTATCAGCATGCTAGACTTTATAGTTGATGCTTCCTGCCCATGTATCTCAATCATTGCATTGAATGTTTAAGGCACTACAGACAGTCCCCGGCTTAGGAGCAAGATCAGTTCCTAAGCACATCTCATAAGCTTGGTTTGTAGAGATGCCAAAACAGGTGCATACAGTTTCTATCTAGCCTTACTTAGTGCAAGAAGAGGCTCAGAGTCATTCAGGTGATTTAAAAGCTGCATGTGCAGCAGGTAAAAGTGACGAATTTGTTGATTGGGATGGTTCAACCTTTTCAAAGTGAGAACAAATTTACATAACATTAACAGGACAACTAGCTGTAGTCTATAGGTCAGATGTTTGTTATCTGGGGACTGCTTCTGTTTGTAATGATTGATTTTTCCCTTTCAGACTGGACTTTTTAAGTACAAGTACTTAACAGTGTTCTATTTAAAAAATTGTTTTTGATGTGATCCTCCTCCCTGCTTCCCCCCAAAGTACACCAATAATTTAAAAAAAATTTCTTTTCAACTTTTCAAAAAGGATTTGCTGTAAGCCTTCAAGTCATCTTATCCAATCCAAAAGCTGTATTTAAGCGCCATGGGTCCCAGCCAGGGATGCAAGAATCAGATTTTCTAAAACAGATAACAACAGTTGAAGAATTGGAACCAAAAGCAAACAACTGCACCAAGGTATTCATTTCACTCATACTGCTTGGCCTTGATGGGTGTCAGCACTAAGAATGTGGCTACCCAGAATCTTTCCCTCTTTAGGTTCTTGTGTGGCACACTCGGACAGAGAAGGTTAATCTAGCCAACGAGCCAAAGTACCACCTGGACACAGTGAAAATTGAGGTATAAATGAGAGCAGCAACTGGTGCAGTTTTCCTGGCCAATGGATGTGGAAGAGGAGGTTTGTCGTTTAGGCTGCAGAGAATTCAGGTATTGTTCATTTTACTTCAGTACAACAGCCTTTATTGTCATCTGATGGACATCTGTACAAACAGAGCTTGTTGGTTAAAATAAGCTAATTAGATGATAAAAGATGATGTTCTGTCTTCATTTGTTATGCATGTGTTCTCCCCAACCAAACATTTTTGTATAGTACAGTAACACTGCAGGATACCATTCTCTTAGCTCTTACATACTTTCCCCCTTACTTGTTGGCTTTGTAGAAACGAAAAGGTTTTGAAAACATTTGACAGGCACTTTGCCAACTGAATATTCCCAGTCTCTGACTTGGACTTTATAACACCAAGTAGTTTTTGAAAGGCAGTATATGTACCATAGGTAATAAAATCCACAAAAAAATGGGGGCTGTCTATGGATTCATCTGTTTAATATAGGGAAATAACATTTTATCAGTACTAGGCACCATAAAATGTAAACACAATTACTGTCATAAACCTGGATATACGTTCAAGAATTTACCTCCAAGAATTTAAAGTGGCTTTTATTGTAGTTACCCTGTTTGCATATAGTGCAGAGAAAAGTCTTTATGTTAGCACTATGCTCGCCGAATTAGGAGAGAGGCAGATAAAATAGTCATAAAATACAGTAACATCCAGGTTTATCTTCCTTTCACTAGCCACATTCCCTGTTACACACATCTTTATAACAACAGCACAGTGAATGATGAAGTCAAAGAATTTGATACACTAGAAAACAGTGCTCAGTGATACATTTACATTCTATTTATATGATTAAACATTTGATCATACAGTATCTTCCTACAGGTTTACTGGCTAATTTGGGACAGGGTTTATATTGTTAGAGGTATTACTAACATGATAACTACTACTTCCCTTAATGCAAACATTAGAGCTTTAATTTTATTGAGAGTAAAACTGATTATGCAAGTTGAGCAGCATCTCAAAGAATATGGTTTATGAAATCATGGGAAATATAAGCAAGGCTGCCCTTGACATAAAATGGTTTTTCAACCTGCTTTTCACCACATCAAATTTAATCAATACAGACCAACACACGGTCAGATAATTCTTAATATAAACGAATGGGGAAAAAAAAGTATGTACATGAATAAATGGGGAACTAGATGCATTTTAGCAAGGAATGTCAGGTGGTAGTTCTGGATGAAACTTGTATTGCCTTTTTCATTTCCAAAGCTGTGTGCTGAGAGTCTGACCCGATGGGCTTCCAGACCATCCTGCTGTTGTGTTTGGGGGCTGGCCAAAACCCACTGTGGGATTTGCACTGCTGATACTCATGCCAGCCATTTGCTGATTCATCTGTAAAACATCATATAAAATGCTTAGATTAAGATTACTTCACTTTTAATTCTTTCTGTAAGTATAGTTAGGACTACTATTAAACAATGTTTATCTTATTAGCAAGTTGCCTTTCATAGTTCACTTTGTCAGAGATATCTAATAGCAATGACTATAAATATTTTTCATCATTGTGAAAATTAGTCAGACATTGGGGGGGGGGGTAAAATCAGTACAATATAATTCTTTCTCTACAGAGAATAGCTACTTTTGTTTATTTTTTTCCCTTTTGGAAAGCACTGTCATAAGTGATCTCAATCATATTATAGTTACTCACTTTCTAGGCTCAAGGTCTTGTCTCCAAAGATAAGTCACACTGAAAAGGGGTGTATCAAAGTAATCTTTTAATATAAATGAATTGGGCAGATTATGAATGCTATAAAATTAGCACTGGGATATTGTTTTAACTATTAAGGATGTAGATAATGCAATGCTTCAAAGATTATACTTACTCGCCAATTATGTTATCTGGCATTCTGCTTTCACAATAGTAAAAAACAGTCTGTTTTAAACAGTCTTATTTTGTGCATTAGCAATTATGCCTGGCAGTAATGAATGCCGAGGTAAAATGGCTATATGTTAACTTGGCTGGGCTATCTTCCATTTTTGCAATAAGTACCCTGGTTGACGAGTAGGTTGATTTTTATATGCTGTAAAATATATTTACATGATTTGAAACTTACGCATAGGGTCAGCTAAGTAGTATTAACTTACTACAGTTCATCACTGATAAAGCATGAGTGTCGGAAAGGTGTGTCTTCAGCATTTTGGCTATACCAAAGCTGTTACTGACACTTAGTACTTATGAGGAATTATGTTTTTACATGAATTAGCTAGAAATCACTATAAACTGTTCCCTGATTGTTCAAGAGAAATCTAGGAGCCTTCCTCTATAAAACGAAGTCATGACCATCCAGGTCAGATTACGATCCATTGGGTTTTCAATGCTATAAATCTTCATGGGAGCAGACAGCCACATCATTCTCCTGCAGAGTGAATGGTGGTTGCCAACCTTTAAGGTAAGCCCTTAAGCCCTGTGCTAGAGCTCCTAACATGTCCTGTCCTGGGTTTAAATTTAACCTAGGTAGAAACAAGATATATGTATGAAGACGAACACATGGTTTTGATTAGATGGTAATTCTTAAACCAAAAAATAGGTTTACAAATCTAGTGGCAGTAACTTCCTCACATGGAGAATAGCCTAGATCCCTCACAAAACAGTTGTTGGAGAATGAAGCTGAAATTTTTTCTTATTTTTGAAAGCTATAGAAAACCAAAACATGAGTATAAACTTGTCTAAGTAGACTACCTACATCCTACCAGAAAGCTTAAATTAAAGCTTGGTGTTAATTCAAAAGGTACTTAATAGAAAGGGAGTCTTTGAATTAACTAATTCAAACAAATAAGAATGGTTTAGATCATCATTAGGTTAGGTTAATTTCAAAACCATTTACACAAATCTAGTTGCTTTGATTTAGAAGTCAGAATAAATGATTCCTACCTGTGAGAGGCTCCACTGGGGCTGCTGAGCTTGTGGCAGACCAAACTTATTCTGGGCTGCACCCATTTGTCCCACCATTCCTCCCTGCGGCCCGACGACATTTTGAGGAATTGGAATCACACCAGTTTGTGCATTTCCCATAAACCCATTAGGCATTGGCATGCCCACCATCATGCTTGTACTCTGTCCCATTACATTTCCCATAAGGCCAGGAGCTGCGGGCACAGGTACTCCCATCGATGGAAAACCTTGAAATGCAGTTGGTGCTGGTGAGGTAAATGGTATATTTGTAGGTCCCATAAACACACCTGCAACATAATCATCTCTATAAGAGCACAGCAAAAGGATTACGTTTCTGAACTACTCAAAGTAAAAATTTAATTCTTGTCTAGTTGCTCCTACTGTTCAGACAAACTCATACCTACACACTCAGAACTGGCTATTTGCAGAATGCAGAGAAATCAATTACATCCCACTCATCACTTACTACCTGGTTAGGTTCTAAAGACCAGAAAGTCAGTGTTAGGTGAAATTCCAGTGACCAAAAGTACTCTTCAGATTCTGGGAGTCCTTTGAGGCATCTCTCTCCCCTGGAGCCACCATTCTCAACTTGCTAGTGTCCATTCTGTGATTTCATAATTCCACTTTGGGAACCCACCCTATCCTCAACTCCCTTAAATTTCTTGCTTTTCATGGAAACACCAACTGGGACTTGTATCTATCTGTTGGCCTCAAACACACAAGTGGTGGATCTAAGGTTGGTCAGCAGTGACATGATCACTGTATGTAATGTCTGTGCCCCTTTGCTGCCTTCTCACAGACTCTCAGTGCACAGCTGCAGTTCTGTCACCAGCCTGGCTGCTGAGCATGCACACAGGTTAGTGACCTATATACACCTCTTTGTTCCCTCATTGCAGAGAGAGGGGATGGGAGGAATCAAGGATTTTGGGGCCTGGAGGGGGGAGGCACTCTCACTCAAAACACATGGGTCCTTATCTGGCTTTAAGGTAATTTGAATAGATTTTTCACCATTGTTGCAAATATGAAATACTAGATAATAAGGTAGATGAGATAGGACAAGCAAAGGGGCTTTTTTAAAAGTTAATGGAATTTTTACACAAATTTTTGGAAGTCCCCTCAAATAGTCTAATGAAATTTAGGAAAAATCTTTCTACACAATAAAAGTTCATTATCATCTTAAAGGAAATTGTTAGGTATCATTGCTAATATTTTCATTAATATGATATATTTGAAAGCTTTATGGACTCCAGGTAATTCACTGATTATTGTACCTGCAGAGAAAATATCATACTGTATCCCTAATCATGCAAATAAAAAGTTTAGTAATTCTTCATGTCGTTTAAGTTTGTGAAACCATATTAATGATATGTGAATAGAATTCTAATATGAATAAAGTTTTGTGAATTCTGTATGTACTTTTTCATTATCAAGCTTTTCTGTTTCTCAGCTGTATAAACGGCAATGATAAAAACATTACCACACAGAGAAGAAATGTAACTGACACTTGAAGGATATACTTTAGCAATGTCACTGCAATTCACTCAAAGTAGATTTCAGGAATCATTACCAGGAGTATTCTGCTGTTGAATGGTCGCTGTACCATACAGAGATAAGATGGAGTCTTTGGAGAGCTGTTTCTTTGTGGTTTCTTCTGACTTTGTAGTTTGCTCAGGGAATAGATCTAGATCCCCAGATGTTACTGTAGACAGGGAGGCAGCTACTGGTACTGCAGGTGTCCCCTGAGACAAAAACCAAAACAAGCTGTTGTAGTCTGCATAGTAACACATAGTTCATTCATTAAAGTGCTTAATAACTGAAATTAAAGAGAACCAATCACAAACCCAGATAAAACATCTAGGTCAAATAAATGTTCAAAGTTATCATAATAGGCTATGTCTGCCTGCAAGGCTGACACTGATTTTTTGTTTGTTTGTTCATTGCATCCTGAACACATTAGGCTCAACCAGTTACCTGAGATGCCTGAGCATCTCCCTCCCTCAGAAACTACTGCTCTGGGAACTGGTATCCGAACATTTCTACAACTATACAGACTGTAAGAAGAAATGCCCGACAGAAGGTTTTGGCTTTTCAAAAGCTGCACTGGGAGATTTTTATAAAGCTATCTTAAGATCAGTTTTAACCACAACATTAGAATGCTTCTAAATTACCCAGGAACTCAGTACACTAAAAAACATTAGCCACTAATACTATCAACCATAATCTATAAACTCCATTTTTGGAAAATGGACCAAATGAATACAAATAACACAAGTACTTCATATGAAACAAAACTTGATTATTCTCAACCCACATAAAGAGGTGAGAAACAAGTAAAAGTCAAAAGATCATAGACGCTGTTGGTGCTGTTAAGTGCCGTTGAGGCGATCCCGACCCATAGCGACCCTGTATAGGGTTTCCGAGGAGTGACTGATGAGCTTGATCTGCCAACCTTGCAGTTCAAATGGCTTTGCAGTCTGGCACATTAACCCACAGCGCCACACCAGGACTAGATATATATAATTTGCCATTAATTTTTTTAAACATTCAAACTAATATCCTGGCTAGTAAACATGCAAGCATTCAACATACAAATTTAAACAGAATAGTATTCTGAATCAATTTGATTATGCAAAAATTTGAAAAATAAAGGAAAAACCGAAATTAGGATAGAAAACCAAATATAACAGTATTGTTGAATAAATTATATCCAACCTACTAATGAAGAGGCCGAAAATCCTGAAGAGGCCGAAAATCCTAAAGGCTAAAAGTCTACCCGGAAAAAAGAACCCCTGCCCCACCACTCACTACACGTGTGCCCTTAGATATGTCACATTACCTCTCCACTTAGTGTTTCTTCTGTAAAATGACAAAAAGATCTTATGGAGTTGCCTGATGACCATGAGAAGTGCTTTGTACAAGGGCATGTTAAATTAGAGTTTACATTAATATTGTTAGATGACGATACCATTCTACGATCTTTTTACCTTATAAGCACTCAAGTGACAAACATTGATGAGGGGTGAGGTTGGGTGCTCTATTTGTCTGCACTATAACCTAAGGATAAGACACCATCAAAATACCTGTCATTTTTCACTTTAGGAGGCTGTAAGGCCTTCAATCAAAGGGGTTTTCTCTCCTTCAGGGAACCCAGGGCTGAACCAACAACAAGCCACACCACCTGTGAAGGTCTGGATACTGTAGGTGAATGTAAATTACAGATATAAGACAGGGGGCTTCCATCTGTCAACAATGGAAGTTCTAGAAGGGGTTCCCCCATCCTCAATATACATGTACCCCTCTTGTCAGATGAATAATTATAGCCCCCTAACAGATGGGCTAATACATAATAAATCTGTGTCATATTCAAGTAAGTAGGGAAAGCTTTTACAATGGGGGACACAATGCTCATAAAACAAAACCAGGAGTGAAAGAATATAGAGTGTTCGTTCAGAGTAATGCATAATCTTGACATATAAACTATTTGAATACAATTTAACACAATAAAAACCTACCAAAGTTAGTAAATTACATGACACCAGTGTATTTGTAAAATTTACTCTTTCTGTTCTACACATAAATTGGAGGCTACACTGGGATGGATCCTTTTTTATATGGTCTTCCTAGTCAAGGTCTTGTAACTTCCACCAGATGGTTGGATGGGAATTTATGAAGAAAGTGCTGTGGCTCACACCAAGATTAGACAGCTTGATAATACTGCACATAAAGTGCATGGCACTGTGTGTGTGTGTGTGTGGGGGGGCGGATAATGCAATTAAGGTATGGAACCCTAATGAGGGGGATTTTGTCAGTTTTGTCTTCCTGCTGGGCTTAAAATGAGCCATCACAAGGCAGAAAGAGGAACCTCCACCAAGGAGAAGAAACAGGAACTAAGCACATGCTTTGGATTTGAAGTCCTTGCACTTGAGAATCTTCTAGACCCACAAGACAGACAGAGCTGTAATACCGGCCAGAGTCTGTGCTTCATGGCCCACCAAATAAGATGGTTACTTACAGTGGGTGTGTTGACCAGCGGAGTAAGTGCCTTTGGGACCCACAAAGTGAGACAGTTAATCCCCTTTGGGCTGAGTCTTACTGGCAAAGCAGAGTGCCCCCAGGCACTTATACTGACCAGCTCAAGGGCTTTGTAACACTGCAGGCAACACTGAGAAAAGGTTGTCCAATCAAAGAACTGTATCCCGAGTTTTTCTTAATAGTTTGTTGTTTAGTATCATTCATTATTGTTTTGTTTTGACTCACAGTAACCCGGTCTAGGGTTTCCAAGGAGTGAATGGTGGATTTGAACTGCCAACCTTGCAATTCAAACTGACCTGCGGTCTAGTGCTATCCTACAGCGCTATTATCTAATCCCCCTAACTCTGAGTATGGTATCTGTGAAGGGTGTGTGGACATTGCAAGGAATTATCAAACCCAGCAAAGAAACAGAGTGCCATGGGAGGGATTGTTGTT
>NW_006408537.1:23835892-23843431 GCF_000296735.1 Chrysochloris asiatica | reverse complement strand
TATGAGGTTATTGAAAATAACATGGCTGTGTCAGGTGCACCTTAGTCCTCAAGCTGACATCTTTGCTTTTTAAGTCACCACAGTACAACAAACTGACAGATGAGTGGTGGATGGGAGAGATAGCTGGTGGGTATGTTGTTAAGTGTCGTCAAGTTGGGTTTCCAAGGAGCAGCTGGTTGGTTTGAACTGCTGACTTCGTGATTCAAAATGACCTTATAGTCAAGTATGTCTGACCTCCACCTCATAGCAATCAACCTTGGGCTTTTGATACTGATGATGATTCTCCTCTCACCCTTGTGAGGTGCTGAACTGCAAGGTTAGTTTGAACTGCAATGTTGGTGGTTCAAGCTCACCAATCGCTCCTTGGAAACCTTATACAGGGTCACTATGGGGCAGAACTGACTCCCCCTTGTGAAAGTCTGATGAGGAATCAAACGCTGACACCATTCTTACAGAAGTTTCATCCTCCCCCATTTTTCAAAGACATTATTTTGAAAGGGGGGAAAAGAAAAATCTGGATTTAATCTTTGTATGTTGTTTACATAAAAGCAAATTCTGTTCACCAAGTATTTTACTTCATGAGGTTCAATACAACTGTCACAATTCCAGTCCAAACACAATGTTCCAAAATTATATGTGACTAAAAAAAATAAACTGCTACTCTATCAATTACTTCTCAGAATGCACTAAGTATGACGGCCCGACCAACTCCAAATAAAAGCCAGAAAACACACTTCTGGGCCCCTCCACGTGCTGCTACTTGCATTTCAGAGTTAAATGAAGTATGTATATATATATATATGTGTGTGTGTGTGTATATATATATGTGTGTGTGTGTGTATAGTTCTAAACATGAACTACACTGACACTTCAGAAGTGATATCTAATTCTCTAAGCAGTTACAAAGCAACTTTCATATCCCAATGGAATCTAAAGAAGTCCAGCAGGTATCACTGCCTCACTAGAACGCTACACCAAAATGAACTGCTTTTCATGCTCAGATTGTCAAATACCCTAAATACTTCTTTCTAAAGTCACAATACTACGGGTCAAACATGTTTTTTTCAAATGGTCACATGCATACTTGTACCTGGACAAATTCACAAGACTGTTAATATTAATGAATTGAAACAATAGTGGCAATACTTAGTCCTTCTTTTTATGCATTGGAGGAAGGGCAAAGCCATAAGACAAGCTATCTTTCCTGAAAATAAACATTAATGCTGAAGTCAATTTTGAGAAAGATCCATTTAAAACAAGTTCTAAGAAATTCTAGTGATAACTATACAATGACTATAATAATAACAAATATGTAATTAGTCTCCTTAATAAGACACTATTGTTAAGTGCCGCCCAATCAGTTCCAACCCATAGACACCCTGTATAGGGTCTCTGAGGAGTGGCTGGTGAGCTTGAATCTTGAGGTTCAAACTCAAATTTTGAAGTCTAGTGCATTAACCAAGAGTGCCACACCAGTACTCCTAATAAGACATGTTGTTGTTGTTAAGTGCCGTCGAGTCGGTTCCGACCCATAGCGACCCTGTACAGGGTTTCCGAGGGTGTAAATCTTTATGGGAGCAGAAAGACTCATCTTTCTCCCGCGGAGCAGCTGGTAGTTTCGAACCGCTGACCTTAAGGTTCGCAGCCCGATTCGTAACCACTACGCTACCATCATTCTGTCCAAACAAATCAGATTTCTGAAAGTTTTCCTAGACAAAAAATATTTTATCTCAAAAATAATCCTGTACTAAAACTGGTTGTTTATATAATTTATACTTTGTAAAGTATACATTGAAAATAGAATTTTAAAGTTGCATGTATTATTTAAATTCTTATCAGTAACCTTTATTCTGAAAGTTCATGTATTTTACCCTATAGAAATTTCATGTTATAGCAAAAAGACAATTAAATTCCTTACTATTAATGTTTTTAATTTTTAAAAATCCTGATCCTCAAATAATTATTCTAGAGATAGCACAATAATTACTTTAAAAAAAATAAAATCTTTATGAATCAGAAAAAGAAATGAGCAATGAACCTGCTAGAATTTCTTACTTTTGGTTTTCTTGCAAGTAGAAGAAATGAACACCATCTAGGAACTAGGGCTAAAGGAACTACAGGCTTACAGTCAATATTTATAAATAAAAGCTACAGTTTAAAACCTCTAAAGTAACCTTGCTGATCTCATCTCAGGCAAAGTGGAAGTAGTCTAAGCTTTCCAGTGTTCCGTCTTAACCCACACCTAAAGCAAGGGTTAGCAAATTCTCCCTGTAAAGGGCCAGCTAGTGATTATTTGTGGGCCTTACTGTCTCTGTTTTTACAGCCACAGATTATATGCAAATGAATGAGAATGGCTGTGTTCCAATAAAACCTTATTTACAAAATCAAAGATACAGGCTTCCTTTGTTGATTTCTGGCCTAATGAATCAACAATTGCTCAGAAACTAAGCTTTAAAAAATTGAAATTTTAAAGCATTTCAAAAAAGAAATAAGCAGTGACCATGTAAACCCCTATTATTAGCACATACCTGAGCTGGCGGCATGACAGTTGTGGGTAAAGGATTAGAAATCATTGGCCCAAAGATATCCAGATCATCATTCAGGGCTGGCATCGTGGTTGTGTTCCCATTGGTTACTGGTGCCTCAGCAGGGCCATCTGGAAAGAACATAGATTCTTGTTTTAAAGCAGAATCACTTAAATTACTTGAAACATGCCATTACAAATTAATAAGTGGTTGGGAAAAAAAAGTGAAAATGTTGATATAATGTTTCCCGTTTGTCCCAGGCCCTACTCCTTTCCCAGAGAAACTATTTCCACTTTTGTTTATCTCAAAAATATTCTACTAAACTAATTTCTATGAATATTGTATATCCAAACCCCTTCCTTTTTAATAAATGGTAATTCCACATCAGTACTCATGGAACCAGATGTTCAAGAAATCAAACATTGGGCAAATCTGCAAAACATCTCTTTAATGTGCCAAAGAATAAAGATAGCATCAACTAACATGTACCATACCAAAGCCATGGTGGTGGTGGTTGTTAAGTGCCACTGAGTCAGTTCCAACTCATAGCGACCCTGTATACAGTTTTCTAAGAGCGGCTTGTGAGCTTGAACCGCTGTGCTGACCTTGCATTTTGCATTATGTAAGCTGGACATCGAATAAGGAAGACTGTAAATTGATGCATCTGAATTACGATGTGAGCAAAGAACACTGAAAGTCCCATGGAATGCCAGAATGAACAAATCTGTTTTGGAAAAAGTACAGTCAGAATGCTCTTTAAAAGTGAGAAGGGAAGACTTTGTTTCTAGTATTTGGGACATGTTGTCAGAAAGGACTGGTCCCTGGAAAAGGAAACCATGCTTGGTAAAGTGGAGGGTCAACAAAAAAGAAAAAGACCTCCAACGAGATAGAATGACACAGGGGAAGCAACAATGGGCTCAAACAGAACAATTGTGAAGATAGTACAGGATCAGACATTGTTTCTGTTGTACAAAGGGTCTTTATGTCAGAACAAAATTGATGGTATGTAAACAACATGATACTATTCACATTATTCTGTATTCTAATTTTTACAAATGAAACAAAAGCTTGTTCTGAGTACTTTACATATGTTGTTGTTGTGATGTGGCGTGGAGTCAGTTCCGACTCATAGTGACCCTGTACAGGGTTTCCAAGGCTGTAATCTTTACGGGAGCAGAAAGCCTCATCTTTCTCCCACAGAACAGCTGGTAGTTTCGAACTGCTGACTGTGAGATTAGCAGCCTGATTCGTAACCGCTAGGCTACCAGTGCTTACTTTACATATACTAAGCAATTTTATCTCTATAACCTTACGAAACAGACACTACTTCTAGATAAGTGATTGAGCTAGAATGGAAACATCCTCTTACAAATGATGCCTCTCTATAAATGTCTGTGCAGACATGTGTTTGGGGGCGATTCTTTTATGTCATGCATACTTTAAATAAAATTTGATGATCTAAAATGTTGCATTTTACAGTCACAAAATGAGGTAGAAAAAAGCTGGACAGAAAAAACGAAAATTTTAAACAAAATCACATTACTTCAATGGGTTTTACACCAAGCATAAGGAATCCTGGTGAAGCTATGGATAAACAGGCTGCTGGAAAAATCAGCAGTTCAAATCTTCTCACCACTCAGCTGAAAAAGGATACAGCAGCCTGTTACCAAAAAAATTGTTGTCAAGTGTCATTGAGTTGGTTCTGATTCATAGTGATCCTATTTAAGATTTTCCAGGGAGCAGCTGGTGGGTTTGAACTGAGCACCTTGCAGTTTGCATTCCAGGGCTTATTGTACATTGCCATATCAGGACTCCTGCCTAAACATTACATACATCCTTGGAAATGCTATGGAGCAGGGAGCAGTTCTACTCTGTGCTATTGGGCTACAATGAGTCAGAGTCTACTCTACGGCAATGAGTCTGGCTTTTGTTTAGTTTAGACCAAGAATTCATAACATTTTAAGCCCTTTCTTTACACAAGCACAGTCACCTTCAATGATGGCAGCATCAAGCCAAAGAGCTCTACAGGGAAAGCAACTCTGAAAGATTTTTAGTTTATATGTTTATATCTCATTTTTACTTACATTACTATAGAATTTACAAGGTATATGTGTGGCACTGTGGGTTAATGCGCTGGACTGCAAAGTTGATTTGAACCACAGTGTCAGCGGGTTCAAGCTCACCAGCCACTTTTTGGAAACCCTTTACACGGTTGCTATGGGTTGGAATTGACTCGCCGGCACTTAACAACAATGGAATGGAGATAGAGTTTGCAAGTGTTCCAGAGAATGGAACATCTCACAGTCAGTCTTCAGTAGCCACACTACCAAATAAAACTTACAAGGGCTGCAGCTTCAATAGTTTTGTGCTTATATTTAATTGAGCTTCTTTTTAACAATTTACACTTGTTCTCTCTCTCTCTCTCTCTGATAGAACATACATGCAAATCAACTATCTGTATGTTGTTGAATGCCATAGAGTCGATTCTGACTCATAGTGACTCTGTATGGGGATTTCCAAGAAGTGGCTGGTGAGTTTGAACTGGTGACCTTGCAGACAAAACAAAAACAAACCCACTGCCATCTATTTAATTCTGATTCACAGTGACTCTATGTAGTTTCCGAGGCTGTAAAAGTCTTTACAGGAGTAGACAGCCTCAACTTTCTTCCAGAGCAGCTGGTGCATTTGAGCTGACCTTCAAGTTAGCAGTCCAATGAGTAACCCACTATCCCACCAGGGCTTCTTAATAGTGTATCTTTTATGTACAAAAAAAATACATATGTACACGTACACATACATACACTCATTTAATTTTTATAAAACTATTATGAATTGCTGCTGCTAGCTTCCCTCAAATCAGCCCCCCAACCCATGGTGACTCCATGCACAATGGAATGAAATGTTGCCTGGTACACACCCACAAATGGCTGCAGACTGAAACTATCGTGATCAACAGACTTTCACTGTCTGATTTTTGAAAGTAGATCACTAGGTCTTTCTGCTTATTCTTACTCTGAAGCTCCACTAACACCTGTTTTGTATCATAACATACCTATCCTTCACTGAGGAGCAGTTGTGGCTGGCTACATGAGTGCATGGCTTAGACTCACACCAGCACTGTGCTAATCATGGTATGAGTAAGCTACTGCTAACGAGTCCATTCTGACTTATAGCAACCCTGTACAGGGTTTCCAAGGCTGTCAAGCTTTACAGGGGCTAAAAGCTTCCTCTTTCTCTCACATAGCAACTGGTGGACTTGAACTGCTTACCTTGTGGTTAGCAGTCCAAAGCATAACTCACTATGCCACCAGGGCTCTTTATGGCATGAGTAGGGTACTATTAGCAATCCTCTTTTGTAGAAGGCACACAAAGTTCAGTCAGTGTCACAGAGCTAAAGCAATAAAATAACCTTATTCATTTTTCATAAAGGTAACTCATTCTTGTCAAAGATTCAAACTATGTAAGAATGAATTAAAAGTCCCTGTCACACATTTTCTAAACTTTAAACAACATATATTTTTGTTGTTAAGTGCCATCAAGTCAGTTCCAACTCATAGGTGACCCTGTAATTAGATTCTGATATATAACACTGTATTGTAATAGGTACACGGTGAGGCAGGAGGGAGCTTGCATTCCATGACACTGCATGGACTTAAAGTATTTACTTACTCAGCACTTCACTAAGAGCATCTAGTTAGTTTACAGATTTTCGCCATTTACAAAAACAGAGCAATGCACACACAAGCTTCTTAAAAGGAAGCTCACTTCATGGTATCTGACTTAGCTCTACTCTCTCATCTTATCCCATTCATCCCCTTTTTAAACTGATTTTTTTAAAAACTGACCTCTTAAAAAGTCAAGCAGTAGCAAACACTAAAAATTAGGACGCATTTATGGGAAAAGAAAGGGGCTCTTTTTGTAACCACCTACCATCGTAAATGGAGTTATCAGGAAAGTCAACTCACAATTAAATCTGCAGAGCTTTGAAACCCTTTAAAATAGGGATGGGGACCGTTCACCCTCGAAATCATTGGTCTGGCCCTGACAAGGCAACTGTAGTTCTAGCCATCACATTGTTGTTGTTTTTGTTAAGTACTGTTGAGCTGGTTCCGACTCAGAGTGGCTGGTGAGTTTGAACCACCAACCTTGAGGTTCAAACTGACCCTGAGGTCGAGTGCTTGTCCTATGGCATCATACCAGGACTCCAGCCATCACACTGTTGTTGTTAAGTGCTGTTGAGTTGGTTCTGACTCATAGCAACCCTGTAAAGGGTTTCAGAGGAGTGGCTGGTAAGTTTGAACTGCTGACCTAGCAGTTCAAACCAACACTGCAGTCCAGCGCATTAACCTGCAGCACCAAACCAGGACTCCAGCCATCACTATGGGTCCATTACTATATATATGACCAAACATAGCAGGCTAATTTTTAAGTTGATAATTTAGTATATGACCTGTGACTGATGTTATGAATTCTGACAGAAAAAAAGTTCCTCATCCTTATTTTAGAATGAGGTAGTGGAAGCACCTTCTTCCCATCCTGATCACAGAGGCCCAGCCTCATGATGAGTACAGGCAACTCTTCTCTGCTCTCACACCCACAATGCATCTACTCCCTTTTCTCTCTACCTTAGTCTTACCCACATGACACCATTAACGATGGCGTATCAGTTCCCTCCCCATTCATTTTTCTTATTACTACAAATGCCAAGGCATCCAAAAAATTGTTCAAAGATAAAAACTTCTCCAGCCTTGTTAAAGTTTAACTAAAGTCCCCAAAGTTTACAAATATTTCCTAAGTATTTCCAAATAAGTTTCAATGTTTGTTATTTTTAACTATTAAATTGGCTGACTAAAAAAATTCTTTAGAATTTTTATCATTCATTTTTTAACTTTTTGAGTTTTTTATTTTCAGTATTTAAAATGGACAGTAAGACTCATTATCATCACCATCATTATTAACATCACATTTATACTGAACCTTTTTTAAAAAGTATTTATAAGAACAAACAAGATGG
>NW_006408537.1:23822724-23832642 GCF_000296735.1 Chrysochloris asiatica | reverse complement strand
TGTGAAACTGCTGATGTGCCCTGTAAACTTTCACTCAATCCACAATAAAAACCTTAAGTTAAAAAAAAAAAAAGTATATTTTTGTCTCAATCAGAAATGGTAAGGGCATCTCCAGTCATTACTCCCTGTCACAGAAACTAGGTTACAGAGGGGTTTTATAAAAGACTTGCTCATTGTTACTCACTTGTACTAGAACACTCTCCTGACCCCTACACATTAGTGGTTTTTTTCTTTAAACCACATTTCACCAAAAGCCATTTAACTGCAACTTAAATTAGTCCCTAAAATTTTGAAAATAAAAAGCCAGCTTTAAAATATCTTCTAATTATTTGTACCGAGTTAGATAAGCCATGACACCAACAGTCCAAAAACCATTCCTCATCTCCATACTCCACCTTCCTTACGTGATTTACAGTGAGGGATACAGGCGGACATGATCATCAATTAGCACACTGGGCTGAGAGAAGTAAATGGAGCTGGGATATCATTAACTCTGGGTCAACACAGAACATTCACCCATCATTGGGAGCAAGCTTTTAATCACGGGCCCACTGACAGCATTGTCAAAGTCACAAAAAGCCTCAAGGTGTTTGAAAACAGACAATTTTTCAAATAAATGGACAAAATAAGGCTTATTCAAATACTTTAAATCAGCATAGAATGGGTTTTGTTTGGTTTGCTTGCATACACACTTTCAACTACAATGAGCAAGCAATCCTGATAAATGGGAATTCCTCTTCCAGCGTGGAGAAAACCTCAGATTAATCCACCCAATGTATGCTATGAGGCAAGTGGATGTCTATACTCATGAGAATTCACCAAAGACTTGCACATTGGTATGAGGTTCCTTGCTTGGCTACAGCATGGTGGTGGGAGCAGTTAGCAGCAGGAGACAGCGACCCCCTTTAATCACTATGCAGAAACAGTAGCTGGTGGACAATAAAAATAATGGGAGATTCAGAGTACAAGAAAAGCCTAAGGCAAATGGAAGAAATTTAGCTGGGGACAACATCATAAAGAACGATAATGAAGCACAAAGGGCCCTTTGAAAAGGCTAGGAGCAAACAGAAGAAATTAGGACAATGCAGTAAAATGAAAAAGGGATTTCAATCTTAAAGGCATGGCATCTAACCTATAGTTAGTTGCTATAGATAACTGTTTGCTTTCTACAGGTTTCCTTAGGATTTCAGACTAACATTATATTCAGGAAATGAGTTGATAAATAAATGTTTTAAACTGCAGACATACCAGAAACACTACCATTTACCAGAAAAGATTCAAATGCTTTGATTTTGAGCTTACAGGGGGGAAAAAAATTGTTAAAATCAGTACACATCTCATATGAACATAAGGCACACCAGCATGCATTTACTGGCCTAATTCAAATATGACATTGATAGATGTTTAGAAAGAAGGTAACATTTCAAATATGACAAAATCTTGAAGGCCAGTCTCTATCATCTAGAAATCTTTAATATGGTGAGTAAGCCTGCTCATTCTATTAACTATGGCAATACCATAACTCATCGAACACCAATAAGCCAAATGAGCAAAATGGTAAAAGTATTTTACACTATACCTAGTATCTTTGTCTTGGCCCGTTCCAAGTGCTTTTTCTGAAGCCAAAAGGAAATAAAATACTTATATTTTTATAACATATTTTACAAATATTCACTTAAATTCTATATGCTTGATCTTCTGCTCAATGCTTTGTATACAATAATTGAATCTAAACTTCCTATCAACTCTGGAAGAGAAAATATTTCAAGGAAGTTTGTACAATGCATCCAGGATTTCAACAGAAGTCTGGCTGGTACACATCAAAAAGTGAACTGGTAAACCAGTGTGAGAACCTTTTCCTGGTGACCTACCATCCTAAAAGTATCTTGAGGGCAGGGCTGCCTTGAATACCCAGTCCAAGCACAGTATTTGGCTCAAGATATCTGAGTGATGCCCAAAGCCACAACACCTGGCATCACCTCTACTATAGGCTGTAGAACCCACATCTGCCAGTCCGGACTACTGCTTTATTCCCAAGTGTTTCTCTAATCCAGGTCTGCAGAATGGCAGCCTTCCCAAGTGCTTTGTTACTTTTCTGTTTATTCTTAAATTGTATCTGAATGCTCTTAGATGGGACTAGCCCCAGTGTGCTGCAGGCCTTTCTACTCGATCATTAAGAGATCATACAGTTGCCTTCCCACTAGCCTCCTGGCCTAAATCCTTCTGCAGACCTGCCTCCTCACACTGTTGTCAGATTCTCTTTCTCTTTCTATCTTTAATTTCAAATTCTCTTAACCACTTCTGCTGGCTCCCATTTGCCTACAAGGTCACATACATCCTTGGAGAAGCATACAAGCCCCTTTCTTTGGTGTCTCCCTAGCAACTGTCCAGAAGACCCTGTAGTCACTGGTGTTGATATCTTCTTCGGAGTCCACTTTCTCTTCATTTCCATGGTCACAGCTTTCATATTACTACTTGTTTAAGATATTACAACTGCCTCTTAACAGAAATGCCTACACTGGGCTTCCTCTCCATAGCTCATCAATTAAAATGAAGCTGGCATTACCTTTCTATATCAAAATTGTGTCCTCCAGAGTTGCTCCAACCCTAGGTTGGTATATTATTGCTTCTATAGTACCACACACTCACTGCCACTAGCGTAACAACTACCTCCTTGGCTAAGTCACACCTTAACTCTCCAGCAGATCTGTTCCAAGTATTCAAAACTGCTGAGTGATAAGATACAGATGGGATTTCAACCATAACAGGTTCTTCAAAGGTAAGGCAATAATGTTGGCATTTATCTGCCTATCTTTCCCAACTGTTACTCTATAAAGGACCTCTATAGCACATTAGGAGTCCTGGACTACAAAGTTGGTTTGGACTGCAAGGGTGGTGGTTCAAGCTCACCAGTTGCTCCTTGGAAACCCTATACAGGGTTCTCTATAAGTCGGAACTGACGCGACGGCACTTAACAACATATTAGATATTACTTAAAATAAGTTTGGAATATAATAAAATTTTTATTTGCTTTTCTGACTAGTAGAAAGAAAATTAACCTTTGAATTGAGAAAATATAATTTAAATTAGTAATTTCATTATTATTCCAGATTTTAAACTAAGTTTTTGTAACCTAGTCTCTTTCATAATCCCCATCTCTTCCCTCAGCTATAATTCTCTGTCTTCCAGTTTCCAGGCATCCCCATCTCACTACTGCATACACACAGAGCTGTATTCTTCTGGTATTTACTACAGTTACGTGAACTCTGCTAGTGCTCAATAAATATTAATTGAATTCATCCTTTACTTGAATGTCAGAGGCATTAGCTGGCCATAATCATCTGCACACACAAAAATTTAAAAGTCAAAGAGCAACATGAGATTTTATGCACTACTAATCTAGTTTAAGGAAGATAAGAATGTGATAAGTAAATGGTTGTTATGTTTTTCATTACCATTTTTGAGCATGAACATTCAGCCTTCCGTACACCCTTGCTAGGATGAAAACTGACAAGTCTAATTTTTCATTAGTAACTACTGAGGCGTCACCCTAAGAAGGAATTAATTTAAAGTGGAACAGCATGGATTAAAGAAGACTGTTCCCATACAACTGCAGCGATGCTGTCTTCAGTGGCAAAAGTTCCTCTTAAAGCTTTATAAATTTCCACGTGGTCCCTTTTATTTTCTACTCAAAAAGCCACTTAGAGCTTTTCTCTTAATAAAAATGTTATTTAGATTTGCATTATTAAACAAAACAAACTCCCATGTGTTTTACTTTGCATATTGAAGCCTCAGTGTCCATGTGAAGCATATTTAAAAAATTTCAAGCTTCAAACTGGTTTCAAATATATTTTTTAAAAGTAAGTACCTAAAAAGTAAGTGGAGCAATTTACTTCTTAATGCTGAATCACTGGAGTACTGGTGTGGTGCTGCAAGATAATGCACTGGACTGCAAGGTCAGTTTGAACCCACAAGTTAGGAAATTCAAATCTACCAGCTGGGCCTCAGAAACCCTATACATGGTCGCTATGAGTCAGAACCAACTTGATAGCACATAACAACAAAAGCAACAATAAATTGTTGGTATTTGGACTAACCTAATTAAAACATTGCAAAGTATGAGTATTCCAGAACATTTAATTGTGCTCATGAGGAATCTGTACATGGACCAAGAGGCAGTTATTCGAGCAGAACATGGGAACATGGAATGGTTTAAAATTAAGACACGTTTGTATTCTTTCACCATACTTTTTCAATCTGTATGTTGAGCAAATAATCCAAGAAGCTGGCTTATATGAAGGAAAACATGGCATCAAGATTGAAGGAAGATTCATTAACAACCTGCAGATGATACAACTTTGCTTGTTGAAAGTGAAAAGGACTTAAAATACTTATTGATCTTTGGTATGAATTGCATCTCAATGTAAAGAAAACAAAAATCCTCACCACTGAATCAATGAACAACATTCTTATCAACGGAATAAAGACTGAAGTTGTCAAGGACTTAATTTTTCGTGGATCAACTACCAACACTCATGGAAGCAGCAGTCAAGAAATCAAACGATGTATTGCATTAGGCAAATCTGCTGCACAAGACCTTTTTAAAGTGTTGAAGAGCAAAGATGTCAGCTTGATAACTAAGGTGCGCCTGACCCAAGCCATGGTATTTTCAAAAACCTCATATGCATGTGAAAGCTGGACAGTGAATATGGAAGAATTGATGCTTTTGAATTATGGTGTTGGAGGAGAATATTGAAAGTGTCATGGGCTGTCAAAAGAACCAATAGATCTGTCTTGGAAGAAGCACAGCCAGAGTGCTCCTTGGAGGCCAAGATGGCCAAACTTGGTCTCTCATACTTTGAACATATTGTCACTCGGAGGGGCCAGTCACTGGAGAAGGATACCATGTTTGGTAAGGTGGAAGGTCAGAGAAAAAGAGGAAGACCTCCAGCGAGATGGACTGGCAAAGTGACAGCATCAATGGGCTCAAGCGTGGCAACAACTGTGAAGTTGGCCCAGGACAGGGCAGTGTTTTCTTTCTGTTGTTCATAGGGTCGCTATGAATCAGTACCAACTTGATGGCACCTAACAACAACTTAAAATGATCAAAGTGGCCTTAAAAGATGACCCTAATCCCCTTACTGTTTTTGGCAGTATAGGAAAAGAACTGAACTGCTAACTTCAAGGTTGGTGGTTCAAACCCACCAGCTGCTCCTTGGAAACCCTAGACAGTGTCACTATGAGCTGGAACCAACTCAAGAGCATGTAACAATAACATCTACTGTGTCAGCTAGAGGGAAATCTACTTCTTTACATTCCTAAAATCTGGCCTATTTCTGAGCATGGGATTCTCTTATGAAATGGTATTATCACAAAGCTATGTAGAGGGAAATCTATATTTCTCTCTATAATAGAGACAAACTATATTTCTCTGAGGCCTGCCAATTTCCTCTGGAAGCTCAGTTCTTTCAGACAGCTAGAAATCTTCCAAAGCTCAAGGAACATGCTTTGCAACCACTGCTTCCATCTTTGTCAGTGGTAATGGTTATTCATAGTGTAACCAGTAGAAATCCTATTTTAAGTTGTTGCTGTTGTTAAGTGCCATCAAATCAGTTCTGACTCATAGTGATCCTGAATAGGGTTTCTGAGAAGCGGTTGGCGGGTTTGAACCTCTTACCTTGCAGTTAGCAGCCCAGTGCTTATCCTACAGCACCACACTAGAACCCTGTTACTCAACAAAATTTGAGCCCCTCCTCTGTATAGCCCTTTAAAATCTCATGCTTCCTCTTCCTGATTTCCTCTGACCTGATGTTGAAGTTATTGCCTCAGCATGGCTACTGTGTACAAGTTACCACATTAGGTGTTTTACAAACAGTAGACCATTATTTGGGCCATCAACCACAGAAAGAATCTTATTCTCATTTCCCAGATAAAGACCCTACAGACCACATAAAACACAGATTAAAAACCCCATTGCCCTTCAGTTGATTCCAATTCATAACACACTATTGGACAGGAAAGAACTGCCCCAAAGTGCTATAATCTTTATGAAAATAGACTGCCTCATCTTTCTCCTACGGAATGGATGGTGGGTTTGAACCATCAAGCTTTCGATTAATAGCTGAGTGCTTAGCCACTGTGCAACCAGGGCTCTTTACAAGGTTATTATTATGCCATCAAGTCGATTCTGACTCATAGTGACACAGTATAAGGTTTCCAAGTAGTAGCTAGTGGGTTTGAACCACCAACCTTGTGTTTAGCAGTCCAGTGATCTTATAGCACCACATGGGGTGGTGGTTGTTGTTAAGTGCCATCGAGTCAATTCTGACCCATAGCGACCCTGTATAGGGTTTCCAAGGAGCAGCTGGTGAGCTTGAACCACTGACATTGCAGTTCCAACAACTTTGTAGTCTGACTCATTAGACCACAGCACCACACCAAGACTCCACCACACTGGGTACTGCTTCTAAATCCAGTGTTATTATACAACGCTGCCAAGCTTAATTTAAAATATCAGTCCACTGTACGTTTATATGGCAGTGTCATGTGGTAGTCTTAAGAATTTAGTTCCATCATACCTCAACATAGTATAATAGTTAAGAGAAGGATCCAAAAGCCAGACTACCCAGGTTTGAATTCTGGATCTGTTACCCACTAGCTTTGTGACCTCAAGCAATTTACTTAAGCTCTCTGTGCCCCAGTTTCTTCATCTGTAAAATGGAAATAATAGTTTGTCAAACTCAAGGCTGTTGTAAACATTCAGCGAGTAAATCTCCATGTGTAAGTACCATCTAAGTTTATAAAAAGTAATAAGATAATTTAATACTTGAGTCAAATACCTTTCTTTGATGATGACGTGGAGAGATGGGGCAGCTGGGGACTCAGGACCCAGGGAGGAAGAGGGACTGTGTGCTGACGACCGGGGGAGGGTGTGGGGAAGCAGGCTTATAGGATGTACCCTTTCGTTGATTGGTGATACGGTGGAGGGGATTGTAACCATGGCAATGAAACAATATACAATAGGATGAATGTAAAACTGATGTTTTCCCATGTAAACTGTCACATAATTCACAATAAAACTTAAAAAAAAAAAACCTTTCTTTGGTTCATCTTAAGAGCTGAGTCTGGACTTTGGAATTAGACAGACCTATATGTGAGTCCCAATTGTACTATATAAATCTGTGTCTTGGAAGTTAACTTTTATTAGCTTTAGTTTTTCATCTTTATCAAGTGAAAATTAAGTAATAATCATAATAGCACAATTCATAGTCCTAGAGTAACTACACAGGTCAGGAACATGAAGAACAACACACTCACATGTTCTAGAAGCTGAGTTCATTCTGGCCATTGTTAAGAGAGACCCCAAGACCTTAAGTAATTTCTAAGACTAGAGAGCAGAAGATAATCAAGTGTCTGACCCCACTTACGGCTTTAACAAGCAGAGAAATGAATAAATAATATGTCTACAGGCTTTAAGAGCCCTGGTGTGGCTCTGTAGGATAAGCACTGAACTACAAGTGGTGGTTCAAATCCAGCAGCTGCTCTCAGAAATCCTACACAGGAGCTGCTGAGAGTTGAACTGACTAGAAGGCACACAAAAACAATACCACCACCACCAGGCTTCAAAAACAAATTAGCATCTAAGTGTAAAGCAGTTCTTATAGGTACTACTTCAAGAACATACAGCAAAGGTCAGCAAATGACAGTCTGCTGCCTACTTTTATAATATACTTTTACTGGAAGGCAGTCATGTTCATTTCCTTAGATATTTGCCTATGGCTAGTTCCACAGTACAACAACACAGTTGATTAGTTGCAACAGAAACCACATGGATTGCATAGCCAAAAATACGTACTACCTTGTCCCTTTTCGGGAAAAAATTTTTTTTGCTGACTCTTATCCAAAAGGTATATAAAGAACATTTTTAGTCTGATATCTGGATAGAACGTAAACCAGGAAAAATGATCTGAAGCAGGTTTACCTCAAGTCAGCATGTTGAAAAAAGGAGAATATGGGTTCACAACTGTTCCACTTAAAAGAAGTGAATACAAAACTATTTTTTTAAATGATTTTAATCTTTACACTATTATGAGACTACTGAAGTGATACTGAATATATGCAATGATTTTGGAATTATTATCTCTAAGGTCAGCAGTTCAAACCCCACTAGCTGCTCTGTGGAAAAAAGATGAGACTTTCTGCTCCATTAAAAAAAATGTACGGCCTTGGAAACTCTAATAGGGTCTCTATGACTCAATGGTAGTGGGTTTGATTTAGCATGGTATGGCTGTGTAGTTGAACTAGCTTTGTGAGAAGTTTCTCTGCATTTTCTTAAGTGTTTTAAGTCATCCACTAGATGACTCCTATGGGAATATGCTATCATTCGTAAATCGACTACTCCAAGTCCCCAAGATGTTTCCATTTGCAGGGGAGAACCAGAGTCACATTAGGGAGAGCGGCATACCCAGAGCTGAAGCATGGTCTGCTGCTCAATAATCAATCCTGATTTAGGATCACTATTTATTTTGAGCTGAAAGGGACCGTCAATTCTCTCTAGTCTCTTGGACTTTCATAAACTCATCAGAAGTCATGCTTTGACACAGGTTTTAGTTGTTTGTTGGTGTTTATAAAGTCTGAAAATCTCTCTTAAAGGGATGTGCAATACTGATAAACAGTACGAGTAAGGAGTTGTATGTGCTCTTGGTAACATGATCTCTACTTCCTCCTTCAGCTGCTACAACTCCACATCAGAACTAACCCCATCTCCTACCTTTGAATGTTCTAGAATTCACTGTGAGTCATCAGAAAAGCTTCCTATATATATCCTTAACCTCTTCTCCAAACCTTCCCTTCACATTCTTGCCCTAAATGAGTATCAGTTTTCCCTCTAAAGATACTTTTTGCCAAAGCCCTCTCAAAGGATGACTGCTTCTATCCATGCCCCTCGTAACACTGAATCTGGAAATGGGTAGGTGTTCTCAAAGCTCCCCCTGTACTTTCTAGCTTTGAATCTTATATCTTCCATCTCTACAACTCTTGTTTGCTGTCATTCCTCATCATTTCCTTAGTAATTTTAGCTATTTATTCATTTATTTTCAACAGCATTACTTCTATCAATATTCTTAAATACTCACAATTATAAACACTCTGGTCTCTTAGCAATTTTATCTCCTTTTCCAAGAAGCCTATCTTAACCATTCATTTTCTTGGTCATATTCTGTACCTTGTAAGTACCAATCATTTACCAACTCTTCAAAATTTAAATCTCAAAGTAATTACTAACCCTTCACCACTCTATTATTTTAGCATATTTCTTGTAGTACCTAAGTAACTCACATCTAACAATTCTGTATCTCCAATGGGACCTACAAACCATTAATAATACCACCTCACAGTATTCCCACCTGCGTTACCTTGAATCTACTTAATATAGCTATTCTAGCCAATGTTTTCTTAATTACACCCAGTGATTGGATGGGACCATGCAAATAAGGTCTACAATACTTTAAGGCTGGGATTGGTTAGTTTTGCCCTCTAGCTAGGTTTAAAAGGAGCCATCTCAGAAGCAGGAACAGATGATCCAGAACCATTAAAAAAGAGCATGAGTGGAATATGAGATCCCTACCTAGGGATCTGTCAGTTTGTCATACTGTGGTGACTTGTAGGTTGCTATGATTCTGAAAGCTATGCCACCGGTCCTTTAAATAACCAGCAGGGTCACCCATGGTGGACAGGTTTTCAAATGACCTACCAGACAAAGACAGACTAGGAAGAAAGAGTGACGAACTACTTCCGAATCTTTAGTCACTGAAAACCTGACGAATAGCAGAGAAACACTGTCAGATATAGTGCCGGAAAATGAGTCGCTCAGGTTGGAAGGCACTCAAAATGCGACTGGGGAAGAGCTGCCTCCTCAAA
>NW_006408537.1:23819839-23821646 GCF_000296735.1 Chrysochloris asiatica | reverse complement strand
AACCATTTCCTTTTGGTACAGTGACTGTGTATTTCTTCTATCTTCTTTTGATGCTTTCTGCATCATTCAATAATTTGCCAGAGAATCCTTCAATAATGCAAGTCGAGGCTTCAATTTTTTTCTTCGGTTCCCCCAGCTTGAGAAATGCTGAGAGTGTTCTTCCTTTTTGGTTGTCTGACTCTAGATCTTTGCAAATTTTGTTGTAATATTTGACTTTGTCTTGTCAAGCTGACCCTTGAAATTTTCTGTTCAGCTCTTGTACTTCCTCATTTCTTCCATTTGCTTTAGCATCTCTACACTGAAGCCAAGTTTCAGTGTCTCTTCTGACATCCATTTTGATCTTTTCCTTATTTCTTGTCTTTTTAATGACTTTTTGCTTTCTTCATGTATGATTTTCTTGATGTCATCCCACAAACTCTTCTGGTCTTCGGATTTTAGTGTTTGATACAAGAACAGATTTATATGTACCACAGTGATCTATATTTTACTTAACTGTTTATTCATTGTTTCCTAATTATAATAAAAGCTGTTAAGAGGACAGGGATTTTTCCTGTCTTTTTCTATAGCTATAATCCTAGCATCCACAGTAGTGTGTGGCCACATAGTAGATATTGTGGTACAGTGAATTGCTTGATATGGCTCTTTAGGCCATAGCCTTCGCAATTAAAACCAAACGACTGTGTCGGACTAAGCAAATGCAATATGCCTTTCTCACACCAAGGGGATTGATGGCTTGCTCCTAAGTGTAGAAAAGATGCATGGTACCTATGTGGAGTAGGAGCATGCAAAGAGGATAAATGGAACTCTAGTGAGGGAAATCTGGTAGCGTAGTGGTCACGAATCGGGCTGCAAACCTTAAGGTCAGCGGTTCAAAACTACCAGCTGCTCCGCGGGAGAAAGATGAGGCTTTCTACTCCCATAAAGATTTACACCCTCAGAAACCCTGCACAGGGTCGCTATGGGTCGGAACCGACTCGATGGCACTTAACAACAACAACAGTGGGGGAAATGGTCAATTTTGTCATCCTGCTGGGTTTAAAGTGAGCTCTCTGAGGCAGGCACAAGGTGATTTCACTACCATCAAAAAAAGAAGAGCCAGTAACAGTAGGATAGAGGTAAATAATGATGTATGCACAATCTTGGAACAAAAGGGTTCTGGTATACAGGGACTGAGGCATGGTTGGAATAGGCAAAAGGGGGAAAATAATGTTACGATGCTTGGCTGTCTTATCAATCTTGGTTTCCCTGGCATACCATTATAAAATAGACACTTGAGGGGGAGAGAAAGGAATAGCTAGAAATATCACCATAGAAAGCTTGCAAGTCCATCTTCTGCCTATAACTTATTGGAATACCTAAAATGGGGATACAACGTGCCCAATGAAGGAGGCTTCCTGTGGAGCCTCTGCATTACATAAGGCCATAGGTGGAATCCTGAACAGCATCCTGAATCCTCAGAGGTGGGAAATTTCCACTTGAAAGGACAAGCAGACCAGCCTGGAGCAGCTAGAAAAACAAAAGATACTTCTTGAATCAAGGACTGACAGGAAAAATACAATATAGGCAGACCGATTGATTACTACAAGAACAAGCTGCTTACCCAGGAGACATTAAGGCAAGTGGTCAAGTCCCCTCAGAGCAAACCCCATTCCAAGACTAAGACTCAATGGGAATACACGCTCTGTTTGGTGACCACGTTCATCACCAATAAGGGGAAGTGAGGGAAAAACAGCAATGTTTTAGGCAAGCTAAGCCCTACAATGTTCAATAGACTCCTGTGAACCCAAGTGGAGACCTGGTTGGCCAG
>NW_006408537.1:23801755-23818959 GCF_000296735.1 Chrysochloris asiatica | reverse complement strand
AAAACTAATGTTCTCCCATGTAAAGTATCACATAATTCACAATAAAACATTAAAAAAAAAAAAAAAAAAGCCAAGAGAGGAGCATATCCTTTGGACCATGAGATCTCTGCATGCTGAATCTCTCTGATCTAGGAAACAGACAGTTGTGACATTGGAGGATCAGCAGAGAAGTGGAAGTAACATCAAGAGCTTGAGACAGAATATCAGGCTTTCCGGTCTAAAAGGCTTGCTTGCAGAGCAGGGTGCCTCACAAGCCTTTGTCTGGGAAGTTAGGTTTGCTGACTGGTAAGAGCATGAGCTGAGCTCCTTCAGGCTAATGTAAAGAAGGTTGGTAGAGTCATATCTGACCTCCACCTCTTGAGTATCGGCCTTGGGCTGGTGCTGAGTTTAATTAGCTTTCACTCTTGTAAAGTTAGAAACCTGACATGATCCCAATTACATTCTTACATTATCCAATAATATTTGTTTAATAGATGAATAAATCTGTAGGATAAGATTTTACATTCCTAAATCATAATCTAATAAACCACACACTTAGATTGGAAAAGAAATGCTGCAATGAAGAATACGATGGATTTAGTATTAGTAAAATATAGTCTTACTTTGAAAATAAGCAAAGGAAATATAGAAGTTATGAGACCTAAAACAGTATTTAAAGCCTCAAGACGGAAGGTCTATTTTCAAATTACAGTTATTTTTTGTATTTCTAATATACTAACTTTCTACCACCATATAAGAATTACACCTCCAGGTAGTATGTTTACATGATATATCGGTTTCCTAAGAAATGAATAAAACATTCACTTATAATTCTTAAAACAGAAAATAATCTATTCAATAAGAACTAAAATAAAGTTTTAGAAAAACAGGGAATGAAGTTAAACTCTATCCTTCAACTTCTTTTTACTACTTCCCCTTTGTCCTTCTTTCTCCAAACTTAAGAGAAAAAAAAAAAATGTAGGATCAAATATGATTTAAAACAGTTGCTTTTATAATGAAGAAAAACTATAAAAAAGCAGTTGACAATATGTGTAGATAAACACTGCACAGAACACACACCCCTTAAATATAAATGTGGTAACTTACTAAGCTGGCAACATGTATCTGCCATCCATGAGAAAAAATAAATTAAAATGAGCATTTCTCATTATCAACAGAGAAAGGGGGAAAAATCCAGCTATTAGGTTTAGTTGTAAAGTGTGTCGCTTCAGTTAACCAAAATGAAATTTTACTTTACATTCATACATCTTACAAAATGCTATCCTACAATTCTTTTGCTAAAAGGGGAAAATCCCTTTAAATGTTTTAAAAAATAGTTTTAACTAACAACAAAAATTTTTTTTAATAAAGAGAGAGAGAAACCGGGCCTCTTTATTTTAAATGTTGAAATGTCATGGTTTACACCAAGCCTTTGAAGATTACTTTGATATCTTCTCTTTCCCCCAAGGAACTCATTACTTGTTTTAGAGAGGCAATACTGACAGACACCAGCTTCCTCATTAAAGATCTTTTTTTGTGTGTGGGAAGCCAACAAACTAATCATTTGTTGTTAAGTGCTGTCGAGTTGGTTCTGACCCATAGCAACCCTATATAGGGTTTCTGAGGAGCAGCTGGTGAGCTTGAACCGCCCACTTGCAGTTCAAACTAATCATATATCATTGTCAAATTCAGTTAACAGGTACCTTTGGCATATTGAAGATACAAGCATTGTATTCATTGTAAATAAAGGATTCAATTGTTTTGGAATTCTAATGGTGACTATTATTATTGTGTATTACTTACCAAGTCCTAAAAGATCAACAGTGGGTTCTACAGTTTTTTTAGGGCTGGTACTCTTTTTAAGTTCCAATTGCTGATCTTCTTTCTTCTGCAGCTTTAAAGTAAACAATTAGATATATTGATTTTCTTTAATAATATGGAATAAGTCTTTTAAATCCCAAACAAACTCACTTTTGATAAAATTACTGTAGTTAAACATGAAGCATGATATAATGAAATCTACAGCATTTATTATTATACAAAAAGCAAATAACCACATGATCTTTGAGTCTGTGATAACAATTATTACATTTAAGACCCAAAAATAGTGACTACAAATATTTATATTTTAATAAATTGCTCTTAACCATTCATTTCTCTTTGTGCAATCTAGTTTTTTAAAGTACACTTAAAAACTCCATTTCATGTTGTTTACTAGCAACTTTTAACTTATTCCTGTTAGCCACAGTTAGGGATGGGTGACTACGATGGAATTCTCATAAGCATGCTGTGATTTCCACCACCCATATTGCTGATGTATTAAATAACACTGTGCTAAAGTTTAACAAGATAATCTTTGCTATGCTTTCATCCTTAGTTCACACTACTAAAATAACACCATTCTAGCTCTCCAAAGCCTAAGTGACACTTACACATTTCAAACTAGCCTTTTCTCACACAAAAAAACGTTCTGAAAGGTAGAATAAAAAGACCTACAGATACTGGATTTTCCTCAACTCTAAAGCTTGCTTCTAACTTAAAAAATACTTACTCATTCACTTAGTTCATTCTTCAAACTATCCTAAAAGATCATTTCTAAAGAATTCACAATTATCTGTTATATAATTGGTTACCTATTTGTTGGTACTACCAGGTGCTGTCAAATGGCTTCCGACTCATAGTGACCCTATCTATGTACAACAGAATGAAACACTGCCCAGACCTGCACCATTCTCACAATTGTTCCACTTCAGCCTACTGCTGCCGCCACTTTGCCAATCCATCTTGTTGGCAGACTTACTCTTCTTCACTCTCCTGGTAATATGTTCGAAGTATGAAGTCCAAGAGACCAAGTTTGGTTGTCCTGGCTTCTAAGGAGTGTTCTTGGCTGTACGCCTTCCAACATAGATAGATTTGTTCTTTGGCTTGGTACTTTCAATATTCTCCTCCAACACCATAACTAAAATGTATCAATTTTTCTACGGTCTTCCTTATTCATTGTTCAACTTTCACACACATGTAAGGTTACTGACAATACCCTGGCTTGGGGCAGGAGCACCTTAATACTCTAGTATCTTTGCTCTTCCACACTTTAAAGAGGTCTTATGCAGCAGATTTGCCTAATGCAATGCATCGTTTGATTTCCTGACTGCTGCTTCCATTAGTATTGATTGTGGATCCAAGCAAAACAAAGTCTTTGACAACTTTAATCTTTTCTCCATTTACCATGTGTTATGTTATGTATTGACACAGTGGTGAGGATTCTTGTTTTCTTTACACTGAGGTACAATCCATATTGAAGGCTAGCTATATAATCCTTAATCTTCATTGGTAATTATTTTAAGTCCTCTTTGCTTCCTTTCAGCAAGCAAGGCTGTTATCATCTGAATATCGTAGACAGTTAATAAGTCTTCCCCCAATTCTGATGCCACACTCTTCCTCATATAATTCAGCTTCTCCTCGTGAGCACAATTAAGTGTTCTGGAATATCCACTCTTAACAATATTGTCCATAGCTTGTCATGATCTGTATAATCATAAGCACCGGCCTTTGCATAATCAATACAGCACAAGTAAACATCTTCCTGGTATTCTCAACTTTCAGTCAAGATCCATTTGAAATCAGCAACGATATCTCTCATGCCTCATCCTCTTCTGAATCTGGCTTGAATTTCTGCCAGTTCCCTGCTGATGTACTGCTGCAGTCATTTTTTAATCATCTTAAGCAACATTTTACTTGTATGTTGGTGGCGGTGGTGGTTATGTACCGTGGAACCAGTTCCGACTCATATAGCGACCCTGTACAGGGTTTCTGTGGCTGTAAATCTTTATGGGAGCAGAAAGCCTCATCTCTCTTCTGTGGAACAGCTGGTAGTTCCGAACTGCTGACCTTAAGGTTCGCAGCCCAATTTGTAACCACTACGCTACCAGTACCTATTACAGATTTACAACTTCTAAGAACTTGTATCTAACCTTCCTTGTTTTCAGCTAAACTGCCTCCTTCAGAATTATTTTAACCAATTAATCTACCACCACAGATACCAGTTCTTTAGTGAACTTCTAAAATACAAAATTACCAGCCTGTGTCTTTAACCAAGTTCCTCAAGTTTATTATAAGTCATTTCAAATTCTCTATTCTTTCACTTTTCAATTTCAATATAGGTAAAATTTACCTAAGGATTATAAAATAATTTCAAAGAAAGTGTACTAGTAGTAACAGTTTTCAATTGATTATTTAAAATGCAAACTGGATGACCCTGAGTATATACACTCAAACCCATAAGGAAAGCTAAAGTTCAGTTAGCCATAAGGCATGCAAACTTCAAGTGTTCTATGAGACAACCCCAACAGTTTCCAGAGTAGTTCCTCAGTGGTTACACATACCAATAACAGTCTAAACAGCTTTTTATGCTTTGTTGTTGTTGTAAGCTGTCATCTTCCTACTCAAGGCAATGTTATGTATATAATATAATGGAACATTGCCTCATCCTATACCACCTTATCTATTGTTGTCTTATTGATGGTATTATGCTTGTTCTTGTTGTTGTGTGCCATCAGGTTGGTCCCGACTCATAGTGATCTTATATAGGGTTTCCAGGTCTGTACATCTTTGCAGGGACAAAAAGAACAGCTTCTCCCCAAGAACAGCTGGTGCGCTCATACTGCCAACCTTGTGGTTCACAGTCCAGTGCTTATCCTACAGAGCCACCATACTTTGTTGGTATTATGTTTGGAGGTACTTAAAAATCTAACACCTGGAATACTTTTATTTAGAGTAAAAAAATGTTACAGTTGTAAAGTAATGTAGATCACTTGGTCAATTTTATTCGTATTACAAATTAAACTGAAACTCAAATAGGGAAAGCGTTTTCTAGACCCAAATTCTAGAACTATTTATTTGGTATAACATTTTAATGAATTTCTTTTTTACATGGAAAGAAGCATGGGACAGAAATAAAACTTCCTATAAGTACTGTAGGATAAGCACTGGAATACCAACCAAAAAATCAGTGGTTCAAACCCAACAGTAGCTCCAGAGAAACTGACTCCACAGCACTTAACAACAACAACACAAGCTTCTTGCTGACTAAAAATCCTGAACCTCTTCAAGCTAATTTTAATTTTCAAATTCAAATTCAAATTCTGATTTATAATGCATCTTCCTACATGTGCTAAGTATAAAACTATACATGCATTTTCTAAAAAGCAGGAAAAATCACAAGTGAAACCATGCAGAGCTTCTCTAGTAATCTCTACTCCCCCTACCAGAACTGCTACAACTCAGAAAACATCTTTCCTTCCAGAGAGTCATTCACATGTCTGTGTCCTATCAGTTTCTTTCCTTATTCAGACTTCAACTGCACAATAATTAAATATTGGATGAGGAAGAATAAATAATAAATCTCTTTTATTTTCAAAACTCAAACAAAGAACCTCAAACACTTCAAATTGCAGCTCAAGAAATACAATAGGAAATCCTGAGTTTTTCCTTGTCCTTCATTCTAGTACTTGTAGCAACCTGACATTCTCTAAACAACATGCTGTATTTATCCTGAAAACTGTGCCTCATGATCATTCTGATATCCATTTACTTTCTACAACACAACATATTTGTTGCTTGATTTATTTAAAGCATATATCACCAGTGTTCAAGTTCAGAGATGAATTATAAACAAATTCCCAAAATGCATTCTAGTTAAACACTTTGGTTAACAAAACAAATTGATATGCATCACATTACAATATGTGGTTTCTTAACAAGCTCTTTTAACATGAAAACATAGCTGGTTGCTACCATTCTTGCCTAAAACAAGTAGCCACATTTACCAAGTATTTTCAAGATAAAAAGGTAGGAACTTTTGTTAAACAACAAAAATAATAATACACAAAACATATAGTTTGTACTTGTGTTCTCTAACATATCAATTACTGTTATACTTTACAAAGAACCGTTAAAAATATTTAAAATATAGCTACCATATAAACACAAGTATATAATATTTTGAAGCCAAATTTTAGAGGACATAAGAATGAATCTGTTACTATCTTATTAGGATTTATGGGCAGGGATTAATAAAATGCAGTAACAGTAAATCAAGACCTTAACAATGACATCTTCTCTGACATAATTGTCACTCTTTCAATATTACACATTCAGCTCAAGCATAACAAATCATATTTACGGAATCATTCACTATAAATTTTCCTACTACTAAAAACATCATATGGAACTTTTCTGTTAATATGTGAAGAAGGCAGTCAACTGTGAGCAGACAAAATTAAACAATCTATAATTCATTAAACAAAATATTCTAACAAGCAGAAACATACATCTGCTTAAATAGAGCAGTTTTATAAAATGTAATTTCCTAGATTCATATTGAGCATATGTCTCATTCAAATTATTAAGGCCTTTATTAGCAGAAACATCACCTGCCAATCTTTTGGTAATTCATAATGCTACTCTATAAAATGTAGTAGAATACAAACCTATTTAGTTCCCAACTCCAATTTTTATCGCTTCCTGTGAGAGTTCTCGTGTGGTGCTATGGGTTAATGTACTAAACAGCAAAGTAGGTTTGAAACACAAGGTCGGCGGTTCAGGCTCACCAGCCACTCCTCGGAAACCCTATACAGGGTCACTGTGGGTCAGAACTCACTCTATGGCACTTAACAACAACAACATGCCTTTAAAAGGAGTCCTGGTGTGGCACTATAGGATAAACACTGAGCTGCTAACTGCAAGTCAGCAGATCAAACCCACCTGCTCCTCCTCAGAAACCCTATACAGGGTTGATGACACACAACAATCCCTTTAAACAGACAACACAACAACCAATCCTCTACAATGTACTGTGCTATCTTTAGTTTGCCAGTTAATATAGTTAATGTAATATTAGTATAGAGTGTAAGAAGAGGGAAGTTATGCAACTTTCCACATTTTATAGAAAATTTTCTATAAATGTCTATAAAAGTGACATCTAAAACTATACCTTAGCTACTTTATCTATAATCAGTTTCCTATAACATTCATAGAACCATAAAACTGGAAAAGACATAAAATCCATTTTGTTCACCTCTTATTTACAGTGGTATAATTTTTTAAAATAGCTCTATGCATGACTAGAGTGGCAGAGGCTGATCTTACAAGACTCCATTCTTCTACATCAGGATGACTTTTGCTTAATAATTTCTAATGATGACAAATTAAATTTAAAAAAATATTTACCCAATGCTTATTATGAATGGATACTAATCTTCCAATAACAAAAAAAAAATACGCTGCAATAAACAAACCACAATCTGATAGAAGAGACAGGGCAGGTATACTAATAATTTTCAAGTAGAAGATAAGAAGGACCACATTAAAGTATGAGATGCTAAGGAGTTCAAAAGTAATGGTGGTGGTAGGTGATTAAGACTTTATGAAGGCAGTGATAATTGTTTTTGAAAAGTAAGAAAGATAGGATGGAAACTGACAGGTAGGAGTAAAAGTATCACACTAGGTACAGCGAGGATCATTCCCATCCCACCCCTTCAATACACAGGGTAGAAAGGGATGGGCAACTTGGACATTGGCTACCCAAAATGAGGGGAGAGGGGGTGGGAGGGGCTACAAAGGCAAGAAGTGACTGCCTTACAAGCTTTCAAGAGGGAGCCTAGATCCAGAGAGCGCAGAGAAAGGTAGAAGAATCTCCACTGAGTACTATCCAATCTCTCTGGGCGGGCTGATAAAAGGAGATGAAGATGGTACCCATGTGGTACAATTGTTGTTGTTGTTGTTGTTAGGTGCCATCGAGTTGGTACCAACCCATAGCGACCTTATGCACAGCAGAACGAAACACTGCCCGATCCTAGGCCAACCTCACTACTGTTGCCACGCTTGAGTCCATCAATGGTGCCATGTGACCAATCCATCTCGTTGGGGGTCTTCCTCATTTTCTCTGATCCTCCACCTTACCAAACATGACATCCTTCTCCAGTGACTGGTCGCTCCTGACAATATGTCCGAAGTATGAGAGATGATGTTTGGCCATCTTGGCCTCCAAGGAGCACTCTGGCTGTACTTCTTCCAACACGGATCTGTTGGTTCTTTTGGCAGCCCATGGCACTTTCAATATTCTCCTCCAACACCATAACTCAAAAGCATCAATTCTTCTATGGTCTTCCCTATTCACTTGTCCAGAGTTCGCATGCATATGAGATTACTGAAAATATCATGGCTTGGGTCAGGCGCACCTTAGTCCTCAAGCTGACATCTTCTCTCTTCAACACTTTAAAAAGGTCTTGTGCAGCGATGTGCCTAATGCAGTACGTCGTTTGATTTCTTGACTGCTGCTTTCTTGAGTGTTGACAGTTGATCCAAGAAGAATGAAGTCCTTGACAACGTCAATCTTTTCTCCGTTTATAAGAATGTGGTACAATAGTGAATAATTAATATCAGGACCGACTGTGATGGTTAAAAATGTAAAGGTCGACATTTTGTAGCAAAAGGAAGGAAGTGGTTGACTTTGCAGGCCTGGAGCGGAGGCCCCTGGTGCCATCAAGGAACAAGAGCGGAGTGTGAGACCCTAGCCAGTAATGCAAGAGATAGAGGCAGAGACAATGACATGGAGAGATGGAGTGGCTGGGGACTCTACACCCAGAGAGGAAGAGGGGCTGTATGCTGACGACCAGGGGGTAGGCTTGGGAGTGTACCCTTTGGTTGGCTGATGATGCATGTAGGGGATTGCAACCATGGCAATGTAACAACACAGGACGAATGTAAAGCTAATGTTCTCCCATGTAAACTATCACATAATTCATAATAAAACAGTTTTAAAAATATGTATCTCACTAGGAAAACTGACCACAGGAAAGTAGGAAGCAGATTAGACAGATCTAACTAAAGTTCAGGTCTGAGTGTAAAGAAATAATAAAAGACAAATCTGAGCTAGTAAATTGTTGGTGTTAAGTGCCGTCAAGTTGGTTCCAACCCATAGCGACTCTGTATAGGGTTTCTGAGGAGCAGCTGGTAAGCTTGAACCACCAACCTTGCAGTTCAAATGGCTTTGCAGTCTGGCACATTAACCCACAGTGCCACAGAAGGATCTGAATAGTCAACTAGAGCTAGTAATTACGTCACTGATTTTCAACTGAGGCAGTAAAAAGAAGTGTGTTGTGCTTATGAACTGTTGTTGCTGTTGTTAAATGCCGTCAAGTTGGTTCCGGCCCATAGCGACCCTGTACAGGGTTTCTGAGACTGTAAATCTTTACGGGAGCAGAACGCCTCATCTTTCTCCCACAAAGAAGCTGGTAGTTTCAGACTGCTAAGCGTGAAGTTAGCAGCCCAACTCATAACCACTATGCTACCAGAGCTCCTTTTATGAACTGTACACTGAGGAATAACTATTTGAGCACCACCATTATAAGCATGGATATGTGTGATTTAACATTATCCAAATAATCCTTTACAAAGATTAACATTAACCTACTATCTCATTAGGTCCTGGAATCTAAGGGAACTATTATCCCAAACAATGTATCATTGATGCAATTTACTTGATATGGCTCTTCTGGTCATAATCTTTGTAAGCTTTCACCCAAAACCTGGGTAGGGCCATGCAGACTGGCTGTATGAAACTCAAACACAGGGTTAGAAGCAGAAGCAGGAATGGGGGATCTCACTACCATTAAGAAAGATGAGCCAGGAATGGAGTGTGTACATTGGATCCCAAGATCCCTGCACACTGAACCTCCTCGACCTAGGAGACAGAGAGCTGTGACAACAAATAAGTGGCAGCAGCACACCAAGTATGAGACAGAGTGGCTCCCAGGACAGAGTGTGAGAAAGCTGAGTGCCTTCAGGCATGAAGCTTGCTTACAGAGAAGGCTGAGAGGGATGGGGAGAAGGAGGGAAGTTTGCTGACTCACCAAGGTAAATTGAGGCCTAGTGACTTAAGGCTGATGCTACTGAAGGAGTGGCGTGCCCTTAGGACATTTAACAACAGCACTAAAAGAGCTTTGAGCCATTGCACAGGGTAGAGAATAAGGCACCATGTAGCTTAGAGCATGAGGACCAGAGGAGAGTGGCTGAGAAGAGGTTGACCTAATCAAACTATACCCTGAATTGTAGATCCTGAACTGTAATCTGTTAACTTTCTTATTAAACACTACAACTGTGAGTATGGTCTATGAGCTCTATGTGGTCATTTCAATGAATTATCAAATTCAGTAGAGACAATAGAGTGTCTTCGGAGGAGGAAGTTGGTTGTGTCAGAACTGGTAACAGAGGTTATAGGGTAGAGGCATGTCTAATCTCCGTCTCATAGTTATCAGCCTTGAGCTAATGCTGAGGTTGATTATCATTCCCCCTGCTGAAGTCAGAGCTAATCAGAGGTAGTCCCTCCACCATTTTTACAACTGGGCTGGAGAAGATTCATAGAAATTTCAGAAGTTGAAAGGGCCATAAAAGACATGTAGTCACTGACACCACTGAATAGTGCTGGAACATACAGGGCTTATTGCTGTTGTTGTTAAGTGCCATCGAGTAGATTCCAACCCATAGTAACTCTGTATTGGGTTCCAAGGAGCAGCTGGTGAGCTTGAACCACCGACCTTCTAGTTCAAATGACTCTACAGTATGATGCATTAGCCCACAATGAATACCTTCAGGGAACAAGCTGCTGGTCCTGGAGACTCAGGACCATAGTCTCAAGGGACACCATGGTCAACTGATATAGCACAGTCCCCCTAAGACAATGTTCTATATCCTACTTTGGTGAGTAGCGACAGGGACCTTAAAAGTTCACGAATGGCCATCTAAGGTACAAGTACTGGTCTCTCCACGTGCAAAGGAAAGTAGAGTGGTGAAAATTGAAGACTCTTGGAATCAATTAGTCCAATGGACTAATGGAGCTCATGAACATCAGTCTCCATGACTGTGAGACAAGAAGAAATAGATGGTGCCAAGCTACCACTATCAACTGCTCTGAAAGAAAATCCTGGGTAGAGTGGGAAAAAATGTAGAACAAAACTCAAATTCATAAAAAAATACTGCACTTACTGGTCAAAAAGAGACTGGAAGAAACTGAGACTATGGCCCTCGGTCATCCTTCAGATCTGAAATGGAACTCACCCTTGTGGCCCAATTTTAGACAAGCAGTGGCGGCGGTTATGTGTTGTGGAGTCAGTTCCAACTCAAAGCAGGTAAGTTGTTGTTGTTGTTGTTGTTGTTATGTTCTGTGGAGTCGGTTCTGACTCATAGTGACCCTGTTCAGGGTTTCCAAGGCTATAAATCTTTACAGGAGCAGAAAGCCTCATCTTTCTCCCATGGAACAGCTGGTAGTTCTGAACTGCAGACCTTGGTTTTTGCAGCCCGATATTAGGTGTGAAAACAACACTGGTAAGGTATGTTCACCACGGAATGGTTAACCATTCATAACCAAAAGGGCAGCATTTCCTAAGGACAAAGTTCTGAAGGACTGGATGGAAGGAGGATGGGATGAAAATAAGAACCACAGGGGGGAAGTGGGATAACTGATGTTACATGGGGGGACTGCAATCACTGAGTTGAAACAAATTATATGGTTTGTTGTAGATAAAACTGACGCTCTTCTATGTAAAGCTTCATTCAATTCACAATAAAGTTTTTGCTTTTTTTTAAAAAAAAAAAGATAACTCAGTCAATTGATTACATGATGAATATAATGCCACTACCTTTTCTCTCCTCAGCCAGTCTCTCTGTGAAAGTTTCCAGTATTATAGAATTATTGGAGATGATGGTACAGCATATTCTATATATATGTTGTTGTTGTTAAGTGCTGTCGAGTCGGTTCCGACCAATAGCGACCCTGAACAGGGTTACCGAGGTTGTAAATCTTTATGAGAGCAGAAAGCCTCCTCTTTCTCCTGCGGAGCGGCTGGTAGTTTCGAACTGCTGACCTTGTGGTTCGCAGGCCAATTCGTAACCACTATGCTACCGGAGCTCCTTATTCTACATAAATGGACAATTCTAAATATTCTTTTTCCTTCTCAGGCAGCAGCCATGCAGAAAACAAATGGCTGAATGAAGAAGTGAGCACAAAACAGCTGTAGTATATTTCAAAGATGTCTACAAAGCCTTTGGTCACTCAAGATTCCTCACTGTTTTCTTTTGTACTGTCGTATCCAGAGCAATAGAAGTGTTCCTGTATTGATTCCAAAATTTTAGATTTACCCAAATCTGTTGGTATATTTATGCTTAGCATCTTTGAGGAACAAATTCTGTCATGTAAAGTGTTAACTAGTCTTTACAGCTTGGTCATTTGAAAATTTTAATAATGACATTAATGTACTCAAAAAAAACAAAACCTAGGACTGAAGAACGTAGAACACTCCCTCCACACTGACATTATTTCTGCTAATTTGACATCTTTGGGTACAGCTGTCCATCCACTTCACAAAGCTACCCCACTGCCTGCTCATCACGCCCACCTGTATACATACTGACACTAAGAATATCCAAGAATCTCAACCAATACGCCTAGTTTAACAGAAACTGTTGTTAGGAAACTCATGAGCACAACTAGTGAGCATGGCTAACACTCTGAAAAAAGATGCAAACAATTAAACAAAAACAAAATCCAACTGAGTTTTCACAGAATCCATGTCAAGCTGAATGGTATTCACAATACACTTAGGCTTTCCTTCTAGAAATCAGTATATCTGTTCATCTCTAATCTTTTGGCTCCAATCTTAGTTTGTATAACTGTTAAAGAACAACCTACAATGCTGTACAAGGAGCTCTGGTAACATAGTGGTTACGAGTTGGGCTGCTAATAACCTCAAGGTCAGCAATTCAAAACTACCAGTGGTTCCTAGGGTCGCTAAGGGCCAGAACTGACTTGACCGCCAGAACTGACTCAACAATGCTTTACATATATGAGCTGCACATTTTTTCAATATTCAACACCAACAACAAAAGGGTTGACTTCATGGCTATGTATTGTGAATTGAATTGTTGTTGTTATGTGCCGTGGAGTCGGTTCATAGTGATCCTGCACAGGGTTTCCGAGGTTGTTAATCTTTACAGGAGTAGAAAGCCTCAACTTTCTCCCACGGAACAGCTGGTAGTTTCAAACTGCTGACCCTGAGGTTAGCAGCCCGATTCGTAACCACATGTCCCTCTAAAATATGTGTTGTAAATCCTGACATTTTATACCTGAGGTTTTAATCCAATCTGGGAAAAGGTAATCTTTGTTAATGAGGAAAGACTCCTGTAGGGTATCTTGAGTCAATATCTTTTGAGATATGCAAGAGATTAAACAATCTAGTAGAGGAGAGATACCAAGATACAAGGAGACCTCCAAGGAAACAGGAATCAGAAACAGAAGAGACAAGACTCTCCTCCAGAGCTGACAGAAAAAGAAAACCTTCTCCTAGAGCCAATGCACTGAATTCAGACTTCTAGCCTCCTAAACTGAGAGAGCTCTGGTAGCGTAGTAGTTACGAATCGGGCTGCGAACCGCAAGGTCAGCAGTTCACAACTACCAGCCGCTCCGCAGGAGAAAGATGAGGCGTTCTGCTCCCGTAAAAATTAACAGCCTCAGAAACCCTTTGCAGGGTCATTATGAGTTGGAACCAACTCCATGGCACATAACAACAACAACAAAACTGTGAGAATAAAATTTATGTTTGTTAAAGCCAGTCCACTTTGTTGCATATCTTTACAGCAGCATTAGATAACTGAGACAAGGGTAATCTATATATACCAGGTTTAATGCTTTGGTCCTGCTGTGGCGCTGTGGGTTAATGCGCCAGACTGCAAAGCTGTTTGAACTGCAAGGTCAGCAGTTCAAGCTCACCAGCTGTTCCTTGGAAACCCTATACTGGGTCGCTATGGGTCGGAATCCACTCGATGGCACTAAACAACAACAACATATAGCATAGTGGTTACGAATCAGGCTGCGAATCTTAAGGTCAGCAGTTCAAAACTACCAGCTGCTCCGCAGGAGAAAGATGAGATTTTCTGCTCCTGTAAAGATTTACAGCCTCAGAACCCCTGACAGGGTCGCTATGAGTCGGAACCGACTCCATGGCACTTAACAACAATTCCCACCCTGAAACCCTTAATAATAAAGGAGCATACACATAAACACAATGTTGTTGTTAAATGCCATTGAGTCGGTTCTGACTCATAGTGACCTTGTATATAGGGTTTCCAAGGAGTAGCTGGTGGGTTTGAATTGCAAACCTTGTGGTTCGCAGCCCAGCACTTATTCTATAGCTCTATACCAGGATTTCCATAAACACAATCTGTTGCTGTTGTTTAGTGCTGTCGAGTCAGTTCCGACTCATAGCGACCCTATATAGGGTTTCCAAGGAGTGGCTGGTGAGCTTGAAATGCCAACCTTGCAGATCAAACCGACTTTGCAGTCTAGCACGTTAACCCACAAGCGTCACAAATAGATACATGCAATATGTATGCCCACCATGATTCCTTGCTCCACTGTTCACATCCAGAACTTACAATGCTCCATGAGCTCAGAACTCACAACAGTAAATAAGGGTGCTGTTAGCCCCAATAGGCCATGATTTCTGTTCCAATCAGAACTTGCTATGAGGGCAAAAGAATACTTTATGAAACCAGAAAAAAACAAGGAACACTCATACGCTTTCTTACTCTTGTCACTTCCCTTTAATGGTCAACCACTTACATGTGATAGACTAAGAAAACTGAAAAATAGGCAACCCCTAGTTCTTTTTCCACAGTTTTTTTTCTTATCTATCAGTAAGCTGAAATTAGAGTGTTGATAGAATATGTGCATATCAAAACCTAAAATACATAATTTAGGAGAATTCCAATAAGATGGCAACATAAACAGATATCACTCCTTCCATCCCCAGCAAATACAACAAGGAAACGATGATGCTTGGCTTTCAGAGACTCTGAATCACAGAGCAAAGGAAAAACACTGAAGAACTATATATACAGGCAAGAATCAACAAATCAGTGAGTCACATATCCCTTCTCCCAAATCATCTCTCCAGCCACATGGGCCACCACTGCTAGCTGTCAACAGGGGAAGTGGCCCCAGAACAAGAGCTTGGCACCCTAACCAGCACACTCTCTAAATGTGCAATGAGTAAGGACCCCAAACGTCTGCTCTGAAATCAACAAAAGAGACCATCTGGATGTCCGTTCCAGTTATGCCAGGATGTCCACCACCCAGAAAGTTGTTGGCTGCAATTGTTAGAGAAGGCCCCAGTAGTGGAGTCTACTGTCTTAATCAACTATCTACCTGTTTCCCTACCATAGCTTGGGCCTCTGAAATAGGACGGGCCCTCCCAAGGAGTCAGGTCAGGTCTGTGTGCTCCCCCTTCTGTTCAGTACTGATGACTGTTGACTGAGGTAGCTATGTGCTAAGAAGTATCTTTAGTATAGGCTCCACCCATAATCAACATACTTCAGGGGGGCTCTGATAACAAAAAGGCTGATATCCCTAGGGAGCACTCAAAGTGGGACAACTCTTCCTTCAACTGACTGCTATGAACTCCCATAGGGGGTTTCCTGCATGGACCACAAGGTGAGTTACCTAAATAAAGACTGCTCCCCCAACCACCACAAGGTCACTGGAGCTCTCAAACCAGTATACAGATCCCTCTGAGGTCTTTCTGGGAAGTACCTGACCTCCTACTACTGAAATGGACAAGAGTCGGCTTGCAATTCCCCTGAATGCCAATTCAGACATAAGCAGCCCCCACAAAGCAGGAAAGGAGGCCTCAGACAAACCCAAAAACAACAGCTATCCCTGAAGGGGGCTCACCAGATGTGGATTTTTTTTTTCACTAAAAACATGATTGCAAAAACAGAGAGGGAATGGAGTAGTCATCAGAAAGAGAGGCCCACATTCCCTAGTGGACAGATTAATTAGTACACGGTATCTCATCTGAGTGGCAGTGCTGCTGGTGGACAGACTGACCACAGTGTTCCCATGGTATGCTTGGGAAAGATTAAAATTAAAAATTGAGACTGGGAACTTTTAAATTGCTACCACAGAAAAGATAAGGACATGGTAAGCAAAGGCTCAAGTCTCTGCCTACCTAAGAGATTCTTGCAGAAAATAGCCTGGGCAAAACCTCCAAATACTGGGGAGACATGAGAAAGTTAATACCCTCAAAAATTCCAATTCACTAACATAAACTCATAAGACATGCAAAGAACAGAGAAATAAAATACCATTCAAATAAACATGATAAAGGGAGTGAAGGATATGAAAGTGCAATTAGGGATGATCAAATAATTTTTTAAAAAAAGGAATATAATACAACATTAGCCATGATTACAGGAAAAAGACAAAAAGCCAAGAGAAGAGAAAATGCACAGATAAAACGAGTATCAAAAAAAAAAAGACACTGTAACTAAAAGGGGCAATAATTGAAATGGGAAATACAATAAAAGGACTTAAACCAACAGATTGTATCAGTCAAAGGAAAGAATCATACAGAATTTGAAGACAGTTAAAATTACAGATATTGAGAGCAATGAAAACAGAGGCTCAAGCAGGTTGAGCACAATTTGATAGAATTATGAGGACAAGTTTTAACATAAGCATAATGAGGTATAACACTGTCTGTGATAAGATAACATCCTTGCACCTACATGAAAGGCCAGTTAATACCACTACTATTCAAATTTATGCACCAACCACTAAAGTCAGTGAGGATGAAATAGAAGAATTCTACCAACTTTTTCACTCTGAAATCGATCACACATGCAATCAAGATGTATTGATCAATACTGATGACTGGAATGCAAAGGTTGGGAGCAAAGAAAAAGAAAGGATCAGTAGTTGGGAAATATGGCCTTTGTGATAGAAATGATGCTGTAGAATACATGATAGAATTCTGCAAAACCAATGATTTGTTCATTTGAAATAACCTTCTTTAGACAGCATAAGACACGACTACACACATGGACATCACCATATGTAATACACAGGAATCAAATTGACTACATCTGCGGAAAGAGACGACGGAAAAGCTCTAAGTGAAAACAAGGCCAGGGGCAGACTGGAACAGACCATCAATTACTCAGATGCAAATTCAAAATGAAGCTGAAGAAAATGAAAAAAAGTCCATGAGAGACAAAATATGACCTTGAATATAACCCACCTAAATTTAGAGATCATCTGAAGAACAGATTTGATACGTTAAACACAAAAGACTGAAGAACAGGAGAGTTGTGGGATGACATCAAGAACATCA
>NW_006408537.1:23798224-23799719 GCF_000296735.1 Chrysochloris asiatica | reverse complement strand
GGTAAGGTGGAGGGTCAGAGAAAAAGAGGAAGACCGCCAACGAGATGAATTGGCTAAGTGGCAGCAGTGATGGACTCAAGTGTGGCAACAGTAGTGAAGCTGGCCCAGGATCGGGCAGTGTTTCGTTCTGCTGTGCATAAGGACGCTATGAGTTGGTACCGACTCGATGGCACCTAACAACAATAAGCATAACAGGAATCCCAAAATGAGATGCGAGAGAGAGTGCTACAAAGTATCTTTGAAGAAACAAAGACAAAATATAAATCTAGTGAAGGGCATGAATCTGTAAATCCAAGAAGCTCCAAGAATCCAAAGTAGGACAAATCTAAAAAGAACACCAATATACGTTCTAGTTAGGCTCTGATGGAGATAGAAAATCCTGAAAGCAGTGACAAAGAAGCAGTCACACAGATCATATACCCAATAAGATTAAGTGCCAATTGTGACTCAAAAACAGTGGAGGCCAGGAAGCAATGGAATGATATATTAGAAGTGCTGATGAGGGGAAAAGTCAAAACAACTTGTCAGCCAAACACACTATGCCCACAAGAATGAAGGTAAAATTAAAATATTCGCAGACAAATAGAAGCTGAGAAAATTCATACCTACCAGAAAAGTCCTTAAAAAAAAAAAAAAAGCTAGAGGGGAGGGCTGTTGTCGGGGCCTGCGGTACGCTGCTTCAGTGAGGGGTTCCTTTGCGGCCACTCAGCTTGTTGCTTTTGTGGGTGCCACTCCCCCGGCAGGCCCAATGCGACAGTAGCGCGGCACCGATTCCCCTCTGGCTCTTGGGCGCTGCTCTAAGCAGCGTCACCCTTTATACCAGAAAGCTGGTGGGTACTATGGGGAAAAAACAAAACAAGAAGAAAGTGGAAGAGGTGCTAGAAGAGGAGGAAGAAGAATATGTGGTGGAAAAGGTTCTCGACCGCCAAGTGGTAAAGGGCAAAGTGGAGTACCTTGTAAAGTGGAAGGGTTTCTCAGATGAAGACAACACGTGGGAGCCAGAAGAGAACCTGGACTGTCCTGACCTCATTGCTGATATTCTACAGTCACAGAAAATAGCTCATGAGACAGATAAATCAGAGGGAGGCAAGTGCAAAGCTGATTCTGATTCTGAAGATAAAGGAGAGGAAAGTAAACCAAAAAGAAGAAAAAAGAGTCAGAAAAGCCACGAGGCTTTGCCCGGGGTTTGGAGCCAGAGCGGATTATTGGAGCTACAGACTCCAGTGGAGAGCTGATGTTCTTGATGAAATAGAAAAACTCTGATGAGGCTGACCTGGTCCCCGCCAAGGAAGCCAACATCAAGTGCCCACAGGTTGTCATATCTTTCTATGAGGAAAGGCTGACGTGGCATTCCTACCCCTCGGAGGATGATGACAAAAAAGATGACAAGAATTAACTCTATTGAGTACCAGCCCCTGTCACATGACTGTGGGTTTAAAGTGGGGAGGGAAGGAGTTCTACTTGTCTTGACACTATAGAAGTGGCTTGAGAAGAT
>NW_006408537.1:23795635-23797194 GCF_000296735.1 Chrysochloris asiatica | reverse complement strand
AAACAAACAACCATTTTTTTTTAATCCTAAGAATGAACTGATACCCAAAATGCTTTGTCTTGAATCATGAGATCCATCAGTTCTTGACATCATCTGAACTACATCTAGAGCTGCATTGTCAACTCTTTTTAAGCATGTGTTAGGTTTCTGTGAAAACATTGTTTAAATGTAAACTTCATACTACCCCTGTCAGTTTTGTCTTAATAAAACTATAGATTTATTTAAAAAAAAAAAAATGCTAATAATTCTGTAGATAGAAAGGAAAAGACAGTGGTAAGTACTTCAAAGCAATATATAGAAAAAAAAATCCTAATTAAAGGAAAACACAGGGACAAGTAAAAGTGCTGGTAATAAGATATTCATGCTTGATAATTATGATTTGTTCATCATGTTTCTAAACTAAAAAATGTATAAAAAGGATAAAATTCTCACAGGTATAAGAGATGTAAAGATGCAATTAGAAATAACAAAAAGAAGGCTATGAATAATATAGATGCTCAGCACTGTGAACCACAGGGTCTGCCGTGTAAATCCACCAGTTGCTCCATAGTTGTAAGATGAGGCTTCAGCTCCTGCAAAGATTTACAGCCTTGGAAATCTTATACACAGTTGCTATGAGTTGGAACCGGCTCATCAACACTTAACAACAACAACCAGCTTCCCCTAGAATGTTATAAATATAAGTTCTTAAATTTAATATTCATGGTTACTAAGGAAATATATTTAAAACATACACAAAGAAAAGGAAAAGGTACCAGTAAGGTTCACTACGGTAAAAACAAAACACAAAGCAAACAGTACTAAAGGACAAAGACAAAAAAAGTCTAATATACACAAAAGACAACTAAATGGTTTATTTTAGTCATTTTGTATCAGTTATTAGGAATCCTGGGGTGTCACTGTAGAATAAGCACTGGACTGCCAACCACAAAGTCAGTGGTTCAAACTCACCAACCGCTCCTTGGAAACATATGCAGGGTTGCTATAAGTCCAAACCGACTCCATGGGACTTAACAACAGCAACATCAGTAATTACAGTGAATGCAAATGGACTAAATGTTCCAATCAAATAGCACTCACTGAATGTATTTAAAAACATGACCCAAAACCATATGCTATTTATAAGACATACCTTAAACTCCAGAACACAAATAAGTTGAAAGTGAAAGAACTGAAAAAGCAACCCATGCAATTAATAACCAAAAGATAATTTGTGTGCCAATCTTATCAGACAATGCAGACTTTAAGATAAAATCTGAGGAGATAAAAAAAGACATTCTGTTGTTGTTAAGTGCCATCAATATGTGTATATGGTTTCTGAGGAGCACCTGGTGGGTTTAAAGTACCAACCTTGCAGTTAGCAGTCCAGTGCTTATCTTACAGCTTGACAGTAGGACTCCAAAGGGCATTATACACTGATAAGCGAGTAAATTAATCAAAAATGCTTCATAATCATAAATATATGTGCATCCAACATCAGGGCACCTAAACATATATAAACACTGATAGAACTGAAGGGAAAACAGATGATACACTACAATAATAGTTGTTGTCATTGT
>NW_006408537.1:23788135-23795535 GCF_000296735.1 Chrysochloris asiatica | reverse complement strand
ACGGAAGCAGCAGTCAAGAAATCAAATGACATATTGCATTATGAAAATCTGCTGCAAAAGACCTTTTGAAAGTGCTGAAGAGCAAAGATATCAGCTTGAGGACTAAAGTGTGCCTGACCCAAGCCATGGTATTTTTCAACAACTTCGTATGCATGTGAAAGCTGGACAGTGAAAGAGGAAGACATTAGAAGAATTGATGCATTTGAGTCATGGTATTGGAGGAAACTACTGAAAGTGCCATGGGCTGTCAAAAAAACCCAACAGATCTGTGTGGGAAGAAGTGCAGCCAGAGTGCTCCTTGGAGGCCAGGATGGCCAAACTTCATCTCTCACACTTTGCACATATTGTCAGGAGGGACCATTCGCTGGAGAAGGATATCATGTTTGGTAAGGTGGCGGATCAGAGAAATAGAGGAAGATCCCCAGCGAGATGGACTGGCAAAGTGGCAGCATCAATGGGCTCAAGCATGGTAACAATAGTGAGGGTGGCCTAGGATCGGGCAGTGTTTCTTTCTGCTGTACATTAGGTCATCACTATGAGTTGGTACCAACTCAATGGCACCTAACAACAACAACTGCTCTGGTGGACTATACTGCAAAGTTGTTTGAACTGCAACGTCAGAGATTCAAGCTCACCAGCTGCTCCTTGCAAACCCTATACAAGGTCGCTATGAGTTAGAATCAGCTCAACAGCACTTAACAACAGCAGCAGCTCTGGTAGCGTAGTGGTTACAAACTGGGCTGCTAATCTCATGGTCAGCAGTTCGAAACTACCAGCTGTTCCACAGGAGAAAGATGAGGTTTTCTGTTCTCGTAAAGATTTATAGCTTCGGGAACCCTGTACAGGGTCACTATGAGTCGGAACTGACTCCTCGGCACATACAACAACAACACCATCATACTTTGTTTAATCTAACAGTATCAAGTTTTGAAGAAAAATGCAAAGCAATTGTAAATGTCATGTAATGTACAAGAGAATATTGTTGTTAAGTGCTGTTGAGTAGATGCTGACTCATAGCAACCTTGTACAGGGTTTCCGAGGAGCAGCACATGAACTTGAACTGCTGACCTTGCAATTCAAAGTGACTTTGCAGTCCAGCGCACTAACCCACAGTACCACAAAGAGACTATAAACTGATACAACCGATTACGAAAACTCCTTAGTAGTATCTACTAAAATGGAACAACTACATTAACTAGGATCCAGCAATCACACTTGAAATCATATTCAGCAATATAAAATGAGAGCCCTGGTGTGGCACTGTAGGATAGGTACTAGATTGGTAACTGCAAGGTCGGCAGTACAAACCGACCAACTGCTCTCAGAAAACTAATAAAGGGCCACTATGAATTGGAACTGACTCAATGGCACTTAACAACAACAACAATATGAACCAAATCAAAGACACAATATACAAAAGACAATAATCTTAAAGAAATAGAGCATACTATATGACTGCATTTTTTTTTTAAATATACACTTTATTAAGTCTTAACCAAGAGTAAATACAAGACCAAGGCAAACACAGATCACATTGGTGAGGGAAATAGATAGCATGATGAGTTTCCAAAGTTCTGTCTCTAGGGGTGAACTCTTGAAGGGCACAGAGAACAAAGGAATCTCTTCCCACAACCATGACTGATGACAGACTCTCCCCCAAGTCTCTTTAGACTCATAGCAACCTTATGTGACAGAGTAAAAGTGCTCCATAACGTCTTCTGTCTAGGCTGTAATCTTTTTTTTTTTTTTTTTAATGTTTTATTGTGAATTATATGATAGTTTACATGGGAGAACTTTAGTTTTACATTCATTCCATTGTATATCATCTCATTGCCATGGTTCCAATCCCCTCCATGAATCATCAACCACCCAAAGGGTATATCCCAGAAACCCGCCCCCGACACTTCCCTCTTCTCCTCCCAGTTTTCGGCCCATAGTCCCTTTCCCTCTCTGGGTCCAAACTCCCCAGTCGCTTCATCACTCCACGTTATGATTGCATTTCGAAAGCAGACGAAACTGACTGCCAACCCTAGGAGGTATTCACTAGAAGGGGCCAAAAGTATTAGTAATCTGTGCTGTAGTTATGAAAGTGTATAAACATCTTCAAATTCCAGAGCTATGAAGAGTCGCAAAGATGAGCCTTGATGGGCATGATGGGTTAAGCACTGGCTGCTAACAAGGTTGGCAATTCAAATCCACCAGCAGTTCTGTAGGATGAAAATTTTGTTGTTGGTAAGTGCCACTGATTTGTTTACGAGTCATAGTAACCCTGTATAGGATTTTCTAAGCTTTAAATCTTCGTTGGAGCAAAAAGCTTCATGTTTTTCCCACAAAGTGGCTGGCAGCATTGAACCATGAGCCTTGTGGTTTACAGTCCGGTGCTTATTGGATACAGCCACAGTCTTAGAAATCCCACAGAGCAGTCCTGTTCTAGGGTGGCCATGAATTGTACTTGAGTTGATCGCAGTGACATTTTAGGGAATGAAACGCTTTAGATCAATAGGTATGTTACACTGAATAAAAAAATTAAGAATAAAAATTTAAAAACCTAATGAAACTATCACAAAATGTTATTTTCAGATAGTTATATCCTCATAACAGAATTAGGGAGTTTGCCTTTTTTAATCTCTAATTTTTCTTGAAAAACAGAACATTTTGAAAAAGGAAAAAATCTCAATAGCAATTTTAAGTGACATCTTATAATACTGCTTTTATTGAGAAAAAGGATAGAGAAATCACACTTTAGACTTCACAGGGGCAAAATCTAGCCGTTATTACTTTCTTTAATTAAAGTTACTGGTTGTATTGATTAGCTCATTTATATAGAAAAGTTTAACCTACTTAAAAAGTCTCTAGGGAATTAAATGCTTACTTACACAAATGTAAAATGCAGACTTCTATATGATGCCTGTGTTAAAGAGTAAATTACTCAGCCCACAAAATTAAATGGGAACAAATATAAACATATATATGTTTATGTTGTTGTTGTGATGTGCCGTGGAGTCGGTTCCAACTCATAGTGACCCTGTACAGGGTTTCCGAGGCTGTAAATCTTTATGGGAGCAGAACGCCTCATCTGGAGCAGCTGGTAGTTTCGAACTGCTGACCTTAAGGTTGACAGCCTGATTCGTAACCACTAGGCTACCAGAGCTCCTTATATATGTATATGTGTGTATATACATATCTACACATTATAAATATATGTATGTGTGTATGTGTTAAGTGTCATCAAGTCAGTTCCAATTCACAGTGACCCTGTATAGGGTTCCCAAGGAGCAACTGGTGGGTTTGAACCGCTGACCTTGCAGTTCAACCAACCGTGTGCTTGAGTGCTTATCCGACAGAGAAACACCAAGACCACATATACATGTTGTTAAGTACCTTGGAGTCGATTCCGACTCTTAGCGACTCTGCACAGGGTTTCCAAGGCTGCAAATCTTTACGGGTGCAGAATGCCTCATCTTTCCCTCGCAGAACAGCTGGTAGTTTTGAACTGCCAACCTTGAGGCTAGCAGCTCTATTCCTAACCACTACGCTAATAGTTATAATAGATTTAATGAACTTTGTAAAGAGGGGAAAGGGTATAGAGACTATAGAATTACAGGAAAAATGTAAAAATTCAATATAGCAATCAAAGAAATTTGTCATATGTGTATTTTTTTTGTTGTGAAGTGCCATCGAGTCGGTTCTGACCCATAGCGACCCTGTATAGGGTTTCCAAGGAGCAGCTTGAACTGCCGACCTTGCAGTTCAAACGGCTTTGCAGTCTGGTGCACTAACCCACAGCATTAACCCACAGCACCACACCGGACATAAGATCGATCTATCTATATCTATCTATCTATCTATCTAATCTATCTAATCTATCTTATCTATCTATCTATCTATCTATCTATCTATATAAAGGAGCTCTGGAAGCGTAGTAGTTACGAATTAGGCTGCTAATTTCACAGTCATCAGTTTGAAACTACCAGCTGTTCCGTGGGAGAAAGATGAGGCTTTCTGCTCCTGTAATGATTTACAGCCTCAGAAACCCTGTACAGGGTCACTTATGAGTCGGAACCAACTCCATGGCACATAACAACAACCACAACAACTATATATATATATAGTTACATGATGCTGAGTTGATTCCGACTCATAGTGATCCTATATAGGGTTTCCGAGGAGTGGCTGCTTAGTTTGAACTGCTGACCTTGTAGTTAGAAGTCAAGCTCTTAGCCTATAGTCGCATACCAGGCCCCTATATATAAATCTCCTGAATATTGCACTTCCTTTCTCAGGTATTCAAATTTCCTTGACTAATATACCAAGTTTTCACATTTTTTTCTGTAATTCTCTAGTCTCTGTACCTTTTCCCCTTTTTACAAAGTTCATAAAATCTATTATGAGTATTTCCTTAAATTTTACTACACAGGGAAGATAGGAGAAAGATGGCAAGACTGGGCAGAAAGGCTGTGTGGGCATTCTGCAGCAAGGATACACAAAACCAGACGAGACAGAAACAGGACATTCCTGGAACTCTGAGCTCCAGAGGAATGGATAGAAAAGTGGACCAAGTGTTTACTGGGAGAGACAATTGAAAAGACACCGTAAGAGATGAGGTGACTGATGAGCAGCAGCAGACAATGGAACCTGCCGCTGACATTATAAAAGTTCGTGAATGACTAAATTTAGAGAAGAGAAAAACATTCACACTGCCGAAAACTACCTGTGGTTCATGGAGACAAAGGTGCAATTTTTTTTTTTTTTTTCCTGATGTATAAAACCCCAGGAAAGCTCCTGCTTTCTAGGTGGTCAGAGGCACTTGGAGGTTGTCAGCTCAGGAGGGGAGCTATACATTCAATAACCCCAATAGGGCAGGCTCTGATCCAAATCTGCAAAGTCAACCCTGGCCAAGCCTGGACTGACTCTCACTAGGAAAGGATGTAAGTAGGACATACACGTGGGGCAGAGGCAAAAAAAGAAGGAAAGGAGGCAGGCAATTTGTGTGGGCCCACCAGATGCAGCATGGTCATTTAAAACTTTCCAAGGCAGCTGTGAAGGTAATGGGACAGTAGGTAGCATAGCACTCAACTTATGGACAGAAGAAAGACAATGACTTTCATTTTTGCCATGTGGGCTGTTCTTTTTTTGTTTGTTCTCCTTCTTCTTGTATCACACAACAGGAGACAGCAAATGTGGTCATACAGCTAAGCCACAGCCATGCCTTCTATAATCCCAACAACAGGGCAAGAATCAAAACCAGCTCCTATACACCAGAGCAATGACTACAACCAACATTGGCTAAATCCACTCTGAACTGAACTGCACAAACAGTGAACAGAGCAGTTCTTCTCCTGATCACATTGACCAGAAAGCAACTGACGAGTGCCTATGAATATAACAACATACATTCAGCAACTTAATACAAATAAATCACAATGCCTACAAAGTCCTAGAATTTATGTTCCCATGAAGAAACAAGGCAGAGTAACTCAAAGAAACAATCAAGAGGCAGAGCTATAAAATGCTATGTTGTTGTTGTTGTTGTTATGTGCCGTGGAGTTGGTTCCTACTCATAGCGACCCTGTATAGGGTTTCCAAGGCTGTAAATCTTTACGGGAGCAAAAGCCTCATCTTTCTCCCGTGGAACAGTTGGTAGTTTTGAACTGCTGACCCTGAGGTTAGCAGCCCGATTCGTAACCACGATGTGTGCATTCCCCCACTTCATATCAGCTGAGCACTTCTCCCTCTGCTCCAGACCCCAGTGGCTAGGTCAGTGTCCATGGGCTCATGAGTTCCCAAGTCTCCCCAAACTTCAGACCAACCAGCTTTTCAAGTCCACAGGAGTCTATGGACCAATTTTACTAAACTATTTCAAAACATAAAAAAGGATGGAAAACTCCCCAATGCATTTTATGAATTGGATAACATTCATACCAAAACCAAGCAAGGATATCACTAAAAAAGAAAATCATAGAACAATATCCCTCGTGAACATAGATGCAATTCATACTGGGGATGAAAGGAAGGTTCCATATTAGAAAAACAATCGACATAATCCACCACATTAAAAAAAACAAACAAACAAACAAAAAAAACAAATGATCAGTGAGTGATACAAAAAAGGCCTCTGACAAAATCCAATATATATTCCTGATAAAAACACTCAACAAAGTAGGAATTGAAGGGAAATGCCTTAACACAATTAACAGCATATATACAAAGCCAAGGACTCCTGGTGTGGCGCTTTGGGTTACTGCACTGGACTACAAAGTCTGTTTGAACTGCAAGGTCAGTGATTCAAACTTATTAGCCACTCCTCAGAAACCCTATCTAGGGTCGCTATGAGTTGGAACCAACTTGATAGCACTTAATAACAACAACATATAAAACCAACAGCCAACATAGTTCTAATTGGAGAAAAACTGAAAGTATTCCTTTTACAAACACAAACAAGACAAGAATGTCCATTATAACTCTTACTATTGTGTTGTAGTCATAGCCAGAGCTTTAATGCAAGGTAGGGAAATTAAAGGATTCCAAATTGGTAAAGATGTAAAACTCTGTTTGCAGATGACAGGCTCCTATACATAGAAAATCCCCAAAACTGAGCAAACAAAATTATTGAAACTCTTAGGAAGATTCAGCAAAGTGGCAGGGTACAAGATCAACATACAGAAAATCAGTCACATTCCTTTATACTAATAAAAACAGCTTTGAAAAGGAAATTAGGAAAACAATACCATCTGCCATAGCCACCTAAAATTTGAAATACTTAGAAGTAAATCTAATTAGAGAAACAAAACACCTGTACAAAGAAAACTACAAAACATTACTACAAGATAAAGGAAACAAGTGTAAATGGCTAAAATTTGATGAACTTGACCTTTATTTTATAGGTCAAAGTACTAACTGAGGGAGAAGGAGTCTTCACATCCAGTATCCTATCCCCTCTGTATGCAAGGTTGATAGGGATGGGCAACTTAGACACTGACTACTTAAAATGGGGGGGGGGTAAGGAAAGGCTATAAAGGCACAAAGTAACTGGCTTACAAGGTTTCAAGATGGAGTTTAAGAGTGTGCGGGGGAAGATAGGAGTCCCCACTGCATAGTTTTCATCTTGTCTAGACAGGTCTGGTGAAAAGATACCTATGATTCAATAGTGAGTAACTGTTATCATGACTAATTGTGACGATCACAACTGTAAAGGTAGACGTTTTTGTTACAAAAAGAGAGCAGTAACAGTAGTTAATCTTACAGTCCAGGAACAGAGAACCCTAGGACCATCAAGGGAGAAGAGCACGAGAGGAATGTGGGACTCTATCCAGAGATGCAGAGACACCAGAGCTGGACGCAAAGATAAGGACATGGAGGCAGAGAGAGAGAGAGAGAGAGAGAGAGAGAGAGAGAGAGAG
>NW_006408537.1:23787082-23787925 GCF_000296735.1 Chrysochloris asiatica | reverse complement strand
AAAAAACAAAAACCCAGAGGGAACAGAAGTAAATATTGTTGAATGATGATGCATGGAGGAGATTGCAATCATTGCAATGAAACAATGAGTGTAAAACTGATGTTCTTCCATGTAAACTATCGTTAAATTCACAAGAAAAACTTAAAAAAACCCAAAAACACTACTACAGGAAATCAAAAGATATTTACAAAAATGGAAGAATATATCGTGCTCACTGATAGGAAGACTTAATATTGTGAAAATATCAATACTACCTACCCAAAGCAATCTACAGACATAACAAAATCCCAATTTAGATTCCAACAACATTTTTTAAAGAGATGGAAAAAGTGATCATGAATTTTATATGGAAAGAAAAGAAACCTCATATAAGCAAAGCACTGCTTAAGAAGAACAAAGTTGGAGGCCTCTCACTCGCAGACTTCAAAATTTACTACACAATCACCGTGGTCAAAACAGTGTGGTACTGGTACAACAAAAGGTTCATATATCAATTAACAGAATTAAAACTAAATCCAACCATAGTCAACTGATCAAAGGGCCAAAATACATTAAATGGGGAACAGACAGTCTCAACAAATGATGCTGGCAAAACTGGAAACCCATTTGCAAAAGAATGAAACAAGACCCATATCTCACACTATATATGAAAATAACTTCAACATTGATTAAAGTCCAAAATATAAAACCTAAGAACTACAATGATCATCATTGAAAAAAATAGGAACTTTGTTGTTGTTGTTGTTGTTAAGTGCCATCAAGTCGGTTCCGACCCATAGCGACCCTAGACAGGGTTTCCAAGGCTGTAAATCTTTACAGGAGTAGAACGCCTCATCTTTTTCC
>NW_006408537.1:23783485-23785177 GCF_000296735.1 Chrysochloris asiatica | reverse complement strand
GGTCAGAAAAAAGAGGAAGACCCCTAACGAGATGGACTGGGAAAGTGGCAGCATCAATGGGCTCAAGCATGGCAATGATAGTGAGGTTGGCCCAGGATCGGGCAGTGTTACATTCTGCTGTGGATAAGGTCATCGCTATGAGTCAGTACCTACTCGATGGCACCTAACAACAAAAACAACTATTGTAAAATACATATTTATGTATGATCGAAATTAATATTAGGAATTATGATTACAGAAAGCTTGTAAGCCTATCTTCAGCCTATAAGTGATTAAATTTTCTAGTTTTAAGCTGTTGCAGAGTATGGACTTAGGTGGAATTCTGAGCCCTACCCAGAACCTTCTGAGTTGGGACATTCCCACATAAAAAGATATGCAGATCAACCCAGCACTACTGGAAAAGAAGATTCTTACTGAAAGAAACGACCTGCAGAAAAAAAGCAGACTATGTGGCTGTTTGAATATCAAGCAAACTGCTTCAGAGGCAAACAGCTTACTTGATATTTTCTTAAAGATTATTAACAACAATAATCTTTAAAAAAAACAAACCCTTACTCTTTCAACCCAAACTCTATAAATCATCCAACTACAATAGCTAATCTTAGACAAATCATAAATCCTTTCTGAATCTTTGTTCCTTTATATATAAAATGGGATCAACAAAAACAATCTAAGGATTAAAAATAATATATTAAGGAAGACTTGAAAGTTTTCTGTATGATAAAGACAGACTTCTTGACAAATCATGAAAAAAATGAATGATAAAGCTAATCACAATGCAGTCAAGAAATAAGATATTTGCAAAGTCATAAATGAAAATTCCCTAGTAGTCACTATGGAAGGGGGTTTCAGTAAGTTCAAGGAAAAACATAATTAAAAGATAGTGGGAATTTTTCCATGAACTCTGAAAACTCTTTGTATATGGGTAAGTCAAAAGTATTGCTACAAAAATTACAAAAACATTAAACAAAACAAATAAAAAAGTGAAGATACGGTTTCTCGATATATTGTCCATCTAGGATGACACACTTAAAAGGCAGTGCTATCCATCTCTATAACCTTTACCCAGAAAATTCTGCACTCTGATTTACAACACACCAAAATGGAAGTTTGGGCATTCTTGAGGGACTCAAATTACATTCCTTTGAAATGTTCTTCAGTTTTGGGAAAAAAGGAAGTCTGAAGGACTATAACAAAGCATTTGTGTTGGTAGGGTAAGGTGTCTCAACAAAATTATCATACATCAGCCTTGCTACTCTCAAAGAATAAGCAGATACATTGTATGAATGGAAAAAAAAAAAAATTCCCTGGCACAACTTTTCTGGCCTTTTTCTCATCAATAAATGCACTTTTCAATTTTCTTAAAATTGTTTTTGTTGTTAGGTGCCATCGAGTCGATACCTAACCATAGCAACCTTATGCACAGCAGAACGAAAACACTGCCTTATCCTGGGAAAACCTCACTACTGTTGCCTCGCTTGAGTCCATCAATGCTGCCACTTGGCCAATCCATGTTGCTGCAGGTCTTCCTCTCCTTCTCTGACCCTCCACCTTACCAAACATGATATCCTTCTCCAGTGACTGGTCCCTCCTGATAATATGTCCAAAGTGTGAGAGATGAAGTTTGGCCATTTTGGCCTCAAAGGTGCACTCTGGCTGCACTTCTTCCAAAACAGATCTATTGGTTCTATT
>NW_006408537.1:23769388-23780895 GCF_000296735.1 Chrysochloris asiatica | reverse complement strand
GAATGCCTAAGATATCAATGTTTATGCATTCCATTTCATTTGACAACTTCCAATTATCCCAGATTCATACTTTGTACATCCCATGTTCTGATTTTCAATGGATGTTTACAGCTGTTTCTCTTAATTTTGAGTTGTGCCCCATTAGCAAATGAAGTTTAATATATTTTGCAATATGTCATAATTTAAAATATAAAGCAAAAAACCAAAATCCTGTATGGAAAATACTGTTCTAGATGCTTTACATACCTGATTTTGTTTTTATTTTAAATTATGACATGTTTCGAAAGTATATTAAACGACTCTGACATATGTTGTTGTTGCTAAGTGCTATCGAGTCAATTTCAACCACAGTAGCTCAGTATAGAGTTTTCAAGGAGTGAATGGTGAGTTTGAATGGCCAACTTTGTAGTTTAAATCGACCTTGCAGTCCTGTGTTTAATCGACAGTGCCACATCAGGACATACAGAAGACATCTGTTGTTGCTTTTGTTGTTTGGTGCCATTGAGTTGGTGCCGACTCATAGCGACCTTATGCACAGCAGAATGAAAGCACTGCCCCATCCTGGGCCAACCTCACTATTCTTGCCACTCTTGAGTCCATCAATGCTGCCACTTGACCAATCCATGTTGCTGCAGGTCTTCCTCTCCTTCTCTGACCCTCCACCTTACCAAACATGATATCCTTCTCCAGTGACTGGTCACTCCTAACAATATGTCTGAAGTATGAGAAATGAAGTTTGGCCAATTTGGACTCAAAGGTGCACTCTGGCTGCATTTCTTCCAAAACGGATCTATTGGTTCTATTGGCAGCCCATGGCACTTTCAATATTCTCCTCCAACACCATAACTCAAAAGCATTCATTCTTCTGTGGTCTTCCTTATTCAATGTCTAGCTTTCACATGCATATGAGGTTATTGAAAATACCCTGGCTTGGGTTAGGCACATGTTAGTCTTCAAACTGACATCTTTGCTTTTCAACACTTGAAAAGGTCTTGTGCAGCAGATTTTCCTAATGCAATACGTTGTTTGATTTCTTGCCTCCTGCTTCCATGAGTGTTGATAGTTGATCCAAGAAGAATGAAGTCTTTGACAATGTCAATCTTTTCTCCGTTGATAAGAATGTTGTTGTTGTTAAGTACCGTGGTGTTGGTTCCGACTCATAGTGACCCTGCACAGGGTTTCCAAGGCTATAAATCTTTATGGGAGTAGAACGCCTCATATCTTTCTCCCACAGAAACGCTGGTAGTTTCGAACTTCCAACCTTCAGTTTAGCAGCCCGATTCGTAACCACCATGCCACCAGAGCTCCTTAAGAATGTTGTAGAAGACCATTAATAATACAAATTATTATGATCATGAAATTATTCTAGTACTGTGATTAATACTTCTACTATTTTCATTACTAATACTACTAATTTTCTCCTTTATAGATTGCACATATCCACAGAAAATATCAGTTCAAGGAGAGCATAAAGAAAAATATGTAAAGCTTCATTTGTGCTATTTTTCTTCCAGTTTTCTCATTGTGATACATTTTAAATATATTTTCCTTCTTATACATGCTGTACTACTACCTTTTTTAATTTAAAAACTGTTTATTGTGACTTGAATGAAGTAAAGAGAGTAGACAATTAGTTTTACATTCAACAAATCATACACTTTGTTTAATCTTAATAATTACAACTTCCTCCGTGTAGTGCTGTACTACCTTGACCACACAAGTAAGAAAATAACTTGAATTTTGGTCTCTGTGTGACTTTTTTCACAGAAAGCATCTGCTGTCAAAAGCCAGAGTGCTATACCTCTTCAATTGGAGAAAGAAAAACAGATGAGGTTTGAATTGGGTTCAATTAAATCTATGTGCTAATAGGAAACACTAAAGGAAAAATGCTAGAGCCCTCAAAATTCATATACCTCAATTGTTTTTCTCAGGCTTCAGTCCAGAGACTAAGGAGGTTACTGTTATGTCCCATTTTCATAAAAGACAGTTGTTTACATATGCAAGGCTATAAAACATACAGTCACCACATCAAATCCTAACTGTATTTCAATGGTGAAATTTTTTAAGAGAGAAAATAAATCAAATTAGTATGTTTTATCTTGTCAAGGAGAACAGTAAGGCATCACATTAACACCTTATTTTCAAACTAAATTTTTGGAGACAAAAAGATGAAACCTATTAATTCCTCTGTAATCAAACACAGAACTTGTGAGATTTCATTTACAACATCGTACTGATTCACACTACAGAGAAAGTTTCAGAGGAGAATTAAAACTAGAAGCACCTATTTAATCATTCCTTTAAAAAAAACAATTATAATATTTAACATCTAAATTTAAACTGGTGAGACATATGAATTTAGTTCTGCTATCTAGCTCTAAAACAGTGATAAATAGTATTAATATTCAAAGAAACTAACTTGAACTGAAAAGTATTTCAGAGAAATATGTCAAAGAATTTCACACAGAAACATAATCTTTGGTATTTAATGTATTGTCTATTAGTAAATAACCTGTTTATTAATAGTTCAACATTATCCTAGAATCAAGACATAAATAGTATTATGAGCTGTAAAGCATCAACAAACTGATCAATATTTATATATTTATCCTAAGCTATCTACTACACACAAAAAAAAACTGTTAAGTACACAAAGACTTGGCTTTCACATGATTGATATAAATCTTATTAAACAAAACATTTATGCCTTCCTGGTGTGGCGCTGTAAGATCAGTACTGGACTGTGAACCACAAGATTGGTAGTTCAAACCCATCAGCTGCTCCTCAGAGAACCTACATAGCTCTGAGTAAGATCCAACTCGATGGCATGTGACAACATTAGATAAGAAAACTTATATAACAATACAATTAAACAATAACTCAGGTAGGAAGTAATAAAATCAAACATGTGGCACTGTCATCAGAATTTTGAAGAAGGGAAAGCAAAACCAGTTGAGATGTTAAGAGGGGCTTCATGGAAAAGGTGGAATAAGTAAGCTTCAGGTAATGTATGAAAAGAGGGAAGGACATTCTTGCCAAAGCAATTATGTGAACAGAGAGGTGGAAAGGAGAATAGAAAATGAGTTTATATGACAGTAGACAATTGTGGCTAGTGTAAAGAATGAAGTTAGAATGCAGGAAGGCAGGTAAATGGTCAGATGATAGATGGTTTTGATCATTCTACCAACGATTGAGGCATTTTAGGATAAGTTGTTGTTGTTAAGTGCCGTCAAGTCGGTTCCGACCCATAGTGACCCTGGACAGAGTTTCCGAGCCTGTAAATCTTTACGGGAGCAGAAAGCCTCATCTTTCTCCCATGGAGCAACTGGTAGTTTTGAACTGCTGACCTTAAGGTTCACAGCCCAATTTGTAACCACTACGCTACCAGAGCTCCTTTTAGGATAAGTAGTGCATCATAAATATTGAGAGTTTGTAACTTTTGAGGATAAAGACAACTTCAATAATGACAGAGAAAGAACCACCCATTGTACACGTTAACTGTAAGCATTCTGTAATGTGTAATTTGTTCCTATTCTAATAAAGCCCATTTTAAAAATTTCAACAACTAAAACTAAGTATGCTCCCTGTACTGAAAATTCCTTTACTATGCTAGTATGAGGACTCCTGGTGTGGCTCTATAGGATAAGCACTGGACTCCAAACCATAAGGTTGCTGGTTCAAACCCACCAGCTGCTCTTTGGAAACCTCATATAGGGTTACTATGAGTCAGAAACGACAGGACGGCACATAGCAACAACAACATACTAGAAAGATAAAATGCACTCAAATCCAAATCACCATAATGATGTAGCCAATCCAACCAGAAAAATCTATCTGTGCTCCTTACTCCACCAACTATTCTGCATGCCAGTGACAAATTAATCTTCTAAATGTATGCTTCTGAATTGCACACATCACCTGCTTTAGAAACTTTAAAATGCTATCCACTGACTTTCTTTGAAAAGGAATAAATATTTCTACCTGGAATTTAAGATACCTAGAATTTGAACTCAATCTAATTTTATATTTCACACTCTGGTAGCGTAGTGGTTACGAATCGGGCTGCGAACCTCAAGGTCAGCAGTTCGAAACTACCAGCTGTTCCGCGGGAGACTCCATGTCACATAACCACCACCATTTTCTATACATAGCTTCCAATATTCTTCTAAAGTATTTTGTCTTTTTCCAGTTTCCATGCCTGTTCTCAGGCTGTTCTCTCCAACTCGCAGACTCCTGCCTCCACTTTATTTCTGCCTAAATTCAAGACCTAGATCAAATGCTTATGTTCAGTATGAAGTCTTCTCTCATGATCCCTTCAAGGTATATCTCTTCATTTTGTAAACCTTCACTTATAAAGTTACCTTATTGACATTGCTATTTCCTTGATAAGAGTAAATACATGGGAACTAAAACCATCATCTGTTAGGTCATAAATAAGAGATTACGTGCCCTTGAGGAACTAGCAAAATCTGTATTCACATACAGGCAGGCTTCAAAAGTTCATGAAAGTAATGGAACTGAAACTTTTTAAAACCTCCTCACAGATAACTGATCACAATCAGCAAGAAGGACATGCTTATTAGCACGTGATAATAAATACTTATTGAACCGTTATTTGCATATCGTAATTAATACGTAAGTATACAAGCCATTAATACACAAGCACTTATATAAAGATGGCAATCTTTATAGATTTTTGTTTTAATAAAAGAATTTTACCTTTTCTGTAGTAACAGCTTTTGCCTGTTTCTCTGGCTCCTTTTCTCTCTTTTTCTCTTCCTTTTTTTTTTCCTTTTCTTTCTAAAACATAGCCAAAAGTTTTGATAGTAAGTTCACTTTTCAAAAATGTCAACTCTTAACACATTAAAAAATTTTTTATTAGTTTGAATTTCATTTGGAAAAGGGGGAACTATTCAGTAGTTAACAATATCCAAGTGATACTGAAATATAAAAAGTACACAAGACTAATATTTTTATTGAGTATACATCCTAATTAAACAATTCTACTAAAAAAAGATTAAGACAAAATGAGGCAATTTATACTTTGCTTTTCAAATTTAAACACAAAATTTACATATTTTGTTTTGTTTCTTCTAAACAAATGAGGTTTCCACTCAACAAATTCTTACTACATCCTTTACATATATATATAGGCTTCTTTGTAGCAATCATAAAGTTGAACTTTAAATAGAAAGAAAAATAACTGAACTGATGGAACAAAACTCCTTTTCATACAAGTGAGGAATAAACTATAAAAGGTAAACAAAAGAGAAAAAAATTGTAAAATTAAGTTTTTCTAAAAATATCACCAAAAACTTTAGTTCATTATTACAACATTTTACTTGAAAATGGGGAAGTGCAGTGGCAACCATTTTGAATGGGAATGAGAGGAGAGAAATAAGAGACCACTACCATTATAGAAACCTGCTAGCAATATGCAAAGAACATAGGTGCAAGAATTTTTTTCTTTCTTTTTTCTTTTTCTTTCCATGGACTCCTTTTCTTAAACCATTACGAGTAGACACCCACAGGGAAGGTTCTGTGGCCAGCAACTGATGGGTTCTGCAGCTGGCACCCAGGGGGTAGGGGAACCAATGCCCAGTGGGTTCTGTAACCCACCCCTGGAGGGATCTATGGTCTGCCAGCAGAGGGCTCTTAGGTCCAGTCATGCAGATGGATCTGTGCACGGAGGGTTCTGCCGAAGCAGCGTGTAGAGGATTAACCTGAAAAGACTTGACGAGAGGAAAAAAGATAAAAAGAAAAACTGGTGCTAGATAAGAGATGTACAGCAGAACTATTGTCATATTTCTCAGGTGGCTTTGAAGGCAAGAGTCCATTAGGTGGCACTAGACAAGTACTCCAATTTATTGTCGATATATATATATATATATCTCCAGGGTGTTTATGACTTTCATTTTAAGTCTTATTCTTTGGGCTTCCTTCTGTCTTGGGGGAGTGCTCTCTCTACTTGCCACACTCAAAAGGAAACTGCATCTACGGCCATACAGCCAAACTGCAATTGCACCCTCTAAGAAGGAAAAAAACCCCACCATTTGGGTAAGAGTCAAACTAGTTGCTGCATACCAGAGTAGCATCTACAATCAACACCTGCTGAAAACACTCTATAGTGAGCCAGATGAGCAGTGAACAGAGAAGCCCATCTGATCACAACTACCAGAAGGCAACGGGAACGTGCGTAACAATACACCAACATACATACACCTATTTAAGACAAATTAAACAAAACCATAATGCCAAAAAAGCAGAAAATCTCTGGTCATGTACAGAAAAATGACAAGAGTAGCTCAAACAAATGACTAAGATGAAGACCTAAAAGTTGCTTCGAGTGAGAAGCTTTGGAATTACTTGAAAAAAAATTCAGAATGATATTAAAGTGCATCCAAATGTTCTACAAAGAGGTAGAGGAAATTAAAGAAGTCAGGAAAGTGCTACAGGAACAATTAAGCAAATTAGATGAAACATTGAAGACAATACGAAACTTGCAATAAGTCCAGATGATTAATACTAAAATGTCAGAAATGGAGAATACACTGAAAGAGCAAAGGAGTAGAATTGAAGGGATGGGAGCCAGAGTCAGCAAGCTTGAAGATTAATCTCTTGATGCTGCTAAGATAGAAGAAGCATAAAAAAAAAAAAAAAAAAACTCTAAAGAAAGCCTAAGATTTATGTGGGACAACATGAAGAGGAATAACCTATGGGTGACTGGAATTCCAGAACAAGACAAAGAAAACCTCAGAAGAGATCACTGAAGAGCTGCTGAAAAAAAATTTCCCTAATATCATGAAGGACGAGACGATACACATTCAGAACAAACCCAGGACAAACTCCAAAAGAAAATCACCATGATATATCATAATCAAGCTCTTCAAAATCAAGCAAAGAATCCTGAAAGGAGCTATATAAAAAAGGAAGTGTTACATACAAAGAAGAGCCAGTAAGAGTAAGCTCTGATTTCTCAGTAGCAGAAATCATGTAGGTAAGAAGGCAATGGGGAGACATATACAAAACTCTGAAAGAAAAAAAAACTGCCAAGAATCATATACTCAGCAAACCTGTCAATCAAATATGACAATGAAATCAGAACTTTTCAGGATAAACAGAAATTGAGGGATTTTGTGAAAGCCAAGTCAGCACTTCTAGACATACTAAAGTGAGTTCTCTGGAACTCACAGTCAACAAGATACGTAAGAGGCCAGAGCAGAACAAAACCACAAGAATGAAATTACGGGATCTGGGACATCAGTCTGCACTTAGGACAATTACAAAGCAAAAAGAATGAGAAAGTATAGTAACAGATCGAGGCTGGGAGGAGGTCAAGTAGACCTCAGGATAAAAGAGATTATTTTAATAGGGGGAAGAAATTAATAAAGTACAGGGTAACCCCAAAGATAACCACTATCTCCACATCAAAGCAAGAAAAGGAAAATCTGAGATGATTTTGAAAACATTAAAACACTGAAGACATTGACAACAAAAAGCACACAAAAAAAGGAACTCAGCCCAGGAAAGCATGCAGAACAAAGAAACTAGCAGTACCAAAAAAACAGCATTATAGCAATTAATCCATATCTATCGATAATTACACTGGATGTCAATGGATTAAATGCACTAGTCAAGAGAAAGAAAGAAGCAGAATGGATATTTAAAAAAAAAAAAAACAACACAGGATCCTTCAACATGCTATTTACAAGAGAGACATATAAACACAAAAAAACAAAAGCACTGAAAATTAAAGGTTGGAAAAAGATATACCAAGGTAAATTCATAACAGAGATGCAAAATGGTTCAATATTAGGAAAAAAATCATTGTAATACGCTACAATTTTAAAAAAGAAAAGAACCACATGATCATTTCGATTAATGCAGAAAAGGCATTTGACAAAATCCAACACCCATTCCTGATAAAAACAACTCAACAAAGTAGAAATTGAAGGGAAATTCATCAACATAATTAAGAGCATATATACAAACCCAACAGCCAACATCATGCTCAATGGAGAGAAAATCAAAAGTATTCCCTTTGCAAACATGAACAAGAATGCCTATTATCACTTCTATTCAATATTATGTTTGAGTCTTAGCCAGAGCTTTAAGGTAAGGTAGGAAAATTAAAAGATTCCAAATTGGCAAAGAAGTAAAACTCTATTTGCAGATAATATCATCCTATACATAAGAAATACCAAAGACTCAGCAAATAAATTACTAGAACTAATAGGAAGGTTCAGCAAAGTGGCAGGGTACAAGATCAACATATAAAAATCAGTTGAATTTCTTCATACTAATAAAGACAGTTCAGAAAAGGAAATTAGGAAAACAATACCATTTACAATGGTCACCTAAAGAAACCTAGAGAGATTTACAAAAATGAAAGAATATGCCATGATCATGGATAGAAAGCCTTAACATTGTGAAAATGTCAATACTACCCAAAGCAATTTACAGATGCAATACAATCCCTATCCCGATTCCAACAACATTCTTAAAAAGAGAAGGAAAAAACTATCCTGAACTTTATATGGAAGGGAAAGAGGCCTAGAATAAGCAAAACACTGCTTAAGAAAAAGAACAAAGTTGGAGGTCTCTAACTGCCTGATTTCAAAATTTACTACACGGCCACGGTGGTCAAAACAGTCTGGTAATGGTACAATGAAAGATACATAGATCAACGGAATAAAATTGAGAAGCCAGAAGTTAACTCATCCACCTATAGCCAACTGAGCAAAGGGCCAAATTACATTAAATGGGGAATAGATAGTCTTTTCAAAAAATGGTACTGGCAAAATTGGAAATCAATCGGCAAAAGAATGAAACAAGACCCACATCATCACCATATACAAAAACTAACTCAACATGGATTAAAGATCTAAATGTAAACCGTAGAACTATAATGATCATCAATGAAAAAACAGGGACAAACTTAAAGGTTCTAATATTTGTCATACACAGCTATCAAATATGGCAAAAAAAAAAAATCCACAAACAATAGGAGACAAAATAAATAATTGGCACATACTAAAAATTAGGATCTTATATGCATCAAAAATTTCTCCAAAAGAGTAAAAAGGGAGTTCACAGAATGGGAAAAAGTTTTGCAATGACATATCACACACAAGAGACTAGTCTCCAAAATGTATAGGAAATTACACTATTTCTACAAGAAAAAGACAAATATCCCACTTTAAAAATGGGCACAGAACATGAACAGATACTTCACCAAGGAAGACATTCAGGTAGCCAACAATGTTCATGATCATTACTAGCCACCGTTTTTGTCGTTCTCTAAGTACCATAGTCGGTTGACTCATAGCGACTCTGTATAGGGTTTCCAAGGCGCAACTGGTGAGTTTGAACTGCAAACCTTGCAGTTCAAACTGACCTTGAAGTCCAGTGCAAACCAAAACAATAATGCAATTATCATCTCAAACTAGCATTAATGGAGAAGTTTTGAGAAAAAAAAAATAGTAGTAATAGCAAACGCTGGCAAAGATGTGGAGAGACTGGGATCACCTTGCTACTTTGCAGGTGACACTGGAAAATGGTTCAACCATTCTGGGAAATGGTATGGCACTTCCTTAGAACGTTGGAAATAGAAATACCTTATGATCCAATTTCTCTACTTGGTATATATCCACAAGAAATACAAGCCAAAACACAAGTAGATACACGCACACTAAATGTTTATTACAGCACTATTCACAATGCCAAAAAGATGGAGGTAGCCTAAGTGCCCATTAATGAATGAATAAACACACCATGGTACATACACACAATGGAATGCTATGCTACCTTGAAGAATAATGATGAAGTTGCAAAACACCCGTAACATGGATGAACCTTGAGAACATTATGCTGAGTGAAATTAGTCACAAAAGAAAAATATTATATAAGACCTTTATTGTAAAATCTTAAGATTTCCAATCTAAATGAATGTTATTTGGTCGTTACCAGGGGTGGGAAGGAGGGGTCAGTAATTCACGAGTTAGAGGATAGACACATGATGGCTCAGGTGACAGGAAGGGTGATATAAAAGGAGTGCAAGGTCAATACATAAAAAGAGGTGGGGGAGTTTAAGTGAACAAGGAAAATAGGGGAAGACTTAGGGACGTATACAGATAATATGTAAATAATGATGAATAATACAACCTTTGAACAACTGGGTTCTATGAAACATATCCAGACATAGTCGGATGGGTAAAGGAGAACAAATAATGTTAAAGGGCTTGACTGTCTTGTGGATATTGGTTTCCCTGCCTTCTACTGTAAATTAGACATTTAAGAAGTGGAACGAAAGGAATATTAGGAAATATGATTATAGAAAGCTTGTAAGTCAGTCTTCAGCCTATATCAGATTGTTGTTGTTGTTGTTAAGTGCCGTCGAGTAGGTTCTGACCCATAGTAACCCTGTATATGGTTTCCGAGGAGCAGCTGGTGAGCTTGAACCGCCGACCTTGCAGTTCAAATGGCTTTGCAGTCTGGCACATTAAGCCACAGCACCACACCAGAACTCCAGATTAGATTAGCTAAAAGGGGAATTAGAACTAACCCAGGGAAACAGGCTTTTTGTTAAGCCTTGTGGAATATGGGGTATAAGGTGGAATCCTGAGCCCCACCCAAAACCTTCTGAAGTGGGACATTTCCAACTTGAAAAGAAATGCACACCAATCCGGAAAGGCTAGAGGAACAGAATATATTTCTTGAGAGAAAGACCAGCATAATAAAAAGACTATTAGAATGGGAAGCAATCTATTTGCCTTTGAGCCATCAAGGAAATAGAAGTCAGCCCATCAGGGTAATCCCCCTATTCTAGGGCTGAAACTCAAAGGGAACACAAAAACACTCTTCTATGCTTTCTGGGGACAGCCCTGGTCTACTTGTGAGTGGAAGTGGTGGAAATGCAACAATGAATACATGGGCTGAGGTTGGCTATGTTTCCCATCCATTGACCTTGATATGAGAGAGAGAAATGGAAGAACTGGCTGGTCTGAAGTTTAAGGAGGTACGTGAACTCCTGAGCCCATAGATATTGGAGGCTAGAGCTGAGAATGCAGCGGCCAGTTGGAATGAAATGAGGGAGTGGGAAAGAATATGTAAGCACCTCCAAACTTGCAGACAGTATACATTTGACATAGCTGGTATGCCTAGCTGACCAGAACTTGACCAGATGAAGATAAAGAAGTTTGACACAGGGACCAAGTGTAAATTGTTACAATTTAATGAACTGGACCTTTGATAATGGATGTAGCTGCTCAAAATTCCAACACAAAGGGAAGGGCTGGTCATATTAAGCTTGTCTCCTCAGTCTATTGAGTTGATAAGGATGGGCAACTAAGATACTGGCTATCAAAACTGGGGGGCTATAAAGGCATGAAGTGACTGGCTTACAAGCTTTCAAGAGTGTGCATAGTTTCAGAATGAGGAGGATAAGGTAGAATCCCCACTGAATAGTTTTCCTCTTTTCCAAATGGGGCTGGTGAAAAGGGATGGGG
>NW_006408537.1:23744153-23768976 GCF_000296735.1 Chrysochloris asiatica | reverse complement strand
TGTCAGATTGCAAAGTTGTCAGAGCTGCAAGGTCAGTGATTCAAGCTCACCAGCTGCTCCTTGGAAACCCTATATAGGGTCGCTATGGGTCGCAACTGACTCAACAGCACTTAACAACAAACAACAATCAAGATATATTATATATTATAATTATAATGTACATAATTTCCCTTCTGATTGCTTCTCAAGTAAAGAGACAAAATAAAATATTAAAATCTTTAAAAGGTCACAAAAAGAAAATGAAACAAATGAAACAAAAAGTATTTCTAAGCTATTGAGAGGAGAGAGGTGACTAGAAACCTAAATTGGATGACTATTGCAACTGAGAACTAACCAGGACCTTAGTTTCTTGAGAGTAAACACTAAAAGTTAAACTGGGAAGTCAGCAAGACACACACACAAAGCTTAATCAAATATTTAACAGTGTGTTCACATACCTGTGTCTTTAAAATAGTATTGGGAACAACTTCCCTCCAAGTAGAAATGTTGTTGTTTGTAAACTGAGAAAGATAATACCAATAACTTATAGGCCACAATGTGAGAAAAAGAACAGAAGTACAAAGAGCTTTGCAACCAATCAGATAAAATTCAAAACCAGACAAAACTATGATGTTTGGGGGAATATCAGTGTAAAGCCATGATGAAAAAAGTACAGAAGTGATGATGATAAAAGTCAGTCTATTAGTTAAACCACGGGGTTATTTATAAACAGGGTAAATCATATGGGAAGCATCTGAGGTTTGACAATGTTCAATTTGAACACTGGTGATATGGTGTTGATTTTATATTTTATCATTAGACATATTTTATGTGCATTTCATTATGAAAAATGTAAAAGAAACTTAAATCCTCAAAATCAACAAAAACAAGAACTCTGTAAAACTTAAAGTACTACTCAAACATATGACATTATAATTTTATTATTGGACTACTGGTGTGAGAAATAAATCTCAGGCAGAAATAAATCTTCAGGATTAAAGAGATGGAGGTCTAGGAAATTGTTACACCAAGGCACAGATTGTTGACTGGCATAACAACAGAGCACCATGCACCTGGGGTTTGTGAATGGGATGAACTGGGGGTGGGAGAAGGGAAATTGTTCAAGAAGTAGAAACTTTGAAATAAGAATGCAACTATCAAAAGGAAATAGACGACATCCAGAAAGATTGTTCACCCCACAGTACTCAGTCAATGAGGAACTGTGGGAGGGACTTTTGAGACAGGAGCTAAATATACTTGCAAAAACGAATGCACGGCACATTTGCCTGTCTTGTCTTCTGGGCTTGGTGATCCATTTTGCAAAATCAAAGACTAATAAAGCTTCACTCTCTCTAAAATGACTACAGATTGGGTTTCTTGAGCGTTTGTAAGTAAGCACTCATGGTAAATCATCTGTGACCTCAGACAGGATAAGGCGGTCTACCCCAGTTCTCCCTGTGGAGACCCATCAGGGTAAGGGCCTAGTCAGGGGTTTTTACTGACCAAGTGGAACAAGGTCAGTATTGAGGTTGGATGTTTCTCACACTGGTATGGTGCTGTAGGAACAGCACTGGACTGCATAACTCAATGTCGGCAGTTCAAACCCACCAGTAGCTCCTCGGAAACCCTATACAGGGTTCATTATGAGTCAGAACCAACTTGACTGCACTTAACATAAAAACAATATAAAAAGAAGAAAAACTTTGATCCCAATACCAAATTCTAAAAGGAATTTATATAGTAAGCATCTTTGTATCTCTCATATATATATATATTGCTGTTGTTGTTAAGTTCAATCGAGTTGGTTCCAACCCATAGTGACCCTGTATAGGGTTTCTGAGGAGCAGCTGGTGAGCTTGAACCTCTGACCTTGCAGTTCAAAAGGCTTTGCAGTTTGGCACATTAACCCACAGTAAAGTATCTTCAACTGCAATTTTAAAAACAGTAAGAAAAAAATTTTTTTAATAAAGCATTTCTCTTATTAAGCTTTCCTTTTATTCACCCTTAATATAAAACAGTGAGTAGAATAATAATTTGCAAATCATTGAGAGTATTTATAAGAGGGATAACTCAGCTAACAGTGATGTTATTTTGTTTTGTGGTAATAGAAGGATATAAGAATAGAATTTCTAAAACCCAGATTAAAAAAGTTTATATTTAAGACTTCCTTAGACTAAGGTTCTCTAAAACCATCTGCTTCAATAATGCTTTTCAGGAATAAGATAAAAGTCAATGTGAACCTGAACTTTCTGAATGTCTGAAGTGCTAAAACACTGAAGACTGATCTATATACTTTCATTACCAGATAACCATGTGTCAAAACTGGCATTTTGCTAGGAACGTTAAGGATACTAACAAAAGGGAGAAAACTATCTAGAAACTTGGGTATATTTCTCAAAATAGATTTTAAATCTGCTCAAGTACCTGGATCAGGGCTTGGCTGAGACACTCTGGATTTCACGCAGGAAAGGAGGAAGATGCATTCTTTTAAGGGCAGCTAGACATTATGGCATTTTACAATAACATGACATTATTAGGAGAAAGATGAGGCTTTCTGCTTTGATAAAGACTTGTAGCGTCAGAAACCCTACAAAGAGTCACTATGAGTCAACAGCATTCAACAGCAGACATTACCTAAGGAAGACTGGGGTTAGGCATTGGGAGGTTAAACTCAGGTTAGTGGTTCAAATCTACCAGCCACTACAGAAGAAAGGCTGACTGTTCCTGTAAAGACTTTTAGTCTCAGAAACCCTATACAGGGTTGCTATAAGAAAAAACGAACATGATGGCAGTCGTGTGTAGAAATTACTTATTGCAACTCACCTACTTCCCAAATCAAAACCTTGATTTCCAAAACACAGTTACAAGCTTCTTAAGACACTGTAACAGTCACTTTACTATCACCTCTATAAGAAACAGCATCTTAGGAAAGCAGCAAACAAAACACAATAATTAGTGGTAGGTGTGAGGGACTAGAGCGTCCAGACTATCAACACTTACAACTTACTGAAACTCCAACAGAACTTTACTATTATTTTTTGTTGTTATTCTTCTTCCTTATAATAGCAACTACTATTTACAGAAGCAGTGCAGGAACTGTTTTGACTCATTTCACCTTTAAAATAAGTTTATGAGGAAGATAATATTATCCTCCACGTTTTGAGAGTGAAGAGTAAATGTGATACATAAAATTCCCTGATATATTCGAAAATGTTTTCTAAACATTATTAATAAAGTTTTGAGCTCTGGTAGCGTTGTTGTTGTTAGGTGCCATCAAGTTGGTACCAATTCATAGCAACCCTATGCACAACAGAACCAAACACTGCCTGTTCCTGGGCCAACCTCCCAATCGTTGCTATGCCTGAGCCACTGTGCCAATCCATCTTATTGGGATCTTCCTCTTTTTCTCTAACCTACAACTTTGTCAAACATATCATTCTCCAATGACTGATCCCTCCTGATAATAGGTCTGAAGTATGAGAGACAAAGTTTGGCCATGCTGGCTTCCAAGGAACACTCTAGCTGTACTTCTTACAACACAGATCTGTTTGTTCTTTTGGCAGCCCATGGCACTTTCAATATTTTCCTCCAACACCATAACTCAAAAGCATCAATTCTTCTACAGTCTTCCTTATTTACTGCCCAGCTTTCACATGCATCTGAGGTTATTGAAGAACAAACAGATCTGTGTTGGCAATCTACTAGCTGCTCTGAGAGACAAAGATAGGCTTTCTGCTCCAGTAAAGATCTATAGCCTCTGCAACGCTATAATGGGTAGCTATGAGTAAGAACTGACTCCACAGAACATAACCACCGCCACTAATAAAGTTTGGTGAGGAAAGCAGTATAACTGAACATTTCACCTGGTATGTGGAGGATGAACTGCCTCCATAATTTCTCAAAGCAGTTAGTTATTTCTCAAGGAAATCGTTGCCGTGAGCATGGAACGAAACTTGTATTCAAAAACACTGTTACTGCAGGACATATGCAAGTTACCACAAACAAAATAAATTACTTAATTATTTTTAATAGAGACATAGCATGATTTGATGCCCTTTAACACTAGAATTTCAACTGACCAAATGTGGGTGTCATTGGCTCTGATTCTGGAAGTGGTATTATGACACAAGCTTTAAAAATAACATGAACAGCAAGGGATCTAAACTCAGCCCACACAGTTGTTCAACAGATGACTCCCACCTGTAGAATCAAAAGCTGCTGAAAGATGAAAGAGGACTGTGAAAACCCATTTAGCACACTATTTATGAAGAGGACTTGTTGTGTCATTAAGTTGGTACCAGCTTATAGCCACAGTGTATAGAATTTTCAAGGAGAGGCTGGTGGGTTTGAGTTGTTAGCATTGTGGTTAGCAGTCTAGTGCTTATCCTACAGTGCCACATCAGGAGGCACTGAAAAAATGTTAGTTGAAGAAATGCTTATTTAAGTTCAGTGTAACAAAAGGAAAAAAAGAGTCAAAGGAAACTAAAACCCTTAAATTTTTATAGATGTAACTTCAAAACTGCATAACAACAGCGTCATACACTTTAAGCACCTCCACCCCAAACACATTAAAACAGTTATCAATATGATGCAAAATTCTTGATTCCATATTACATATAAGTGTACCTAGGAGATGCTGCATATTCAATTCCAGACCAATACAATAAATTAAGTCAGGGAATGTTCTGATGGCCCAGTATATACAAAAGTTATACTTATGATGCCACACTATAGTCCATTAAGTGTATAACAGAATTATGAAAAAGTCTGAAAAATTGTGAGAATTACCAAAATATGACAGGGACACAAAGTGAACACAAGCTATTGAGGAAATAGCACTGACACACCTGCTAGGCAAAGGATTACCATACACCTTCAAACTGTAAAGAACACAATGTCTGCAAAGCACAATAAAACAAAAGGGATACCTGTACATTTTATCTGAACGATGGTTATTATTGCCTAAGAGAAGGATAACAATGTTTTCCAAGGGTTTCTAACAATAGCGTCACAGAAAGAAGACAATTTTTAATCAGAGAATTCAACAACAGTAAAAAAAAAAAAAAAATCTGTAAATATAGGTAAGCAATGGAAACAAACTAATTTTTTTTAACTGTTGAGATTACCATACCAATAAATCTGTCATTCTGAAATTAAATGTTGATTAAAGTTTTCAATCCTACCTCTGACATAGGCAAGTATCTAGAAAACATATTTAACATATTGAATAATGCAGGAGACCATTTAGAATAGGAATGTAATATGTTGGCTAAAACATCACCATACCTCCAGTTTGTTTTTCTCAACAGCAGCTTGCAGAGAAGGAGAGGATACCAAAGACTGAAGAGGAGCATCAGAAGAGGAAATCTACAGAAAGCAGATGAAAAAAAAATAGGAGGGAAAAACACACACAAACAAAATGTAATCAAAATTGATAAGCATAGGAAGAAACAAAAATCTGCATATTTCTGAGATATAGCAGGGAAACAAGGAAAATTATGCATCAAGACAGAAAAGGCATTGCTTTTTAAAAATTTCCAATGAAATTTCTTAAAGTGAAATTATTTATTATACAGAATCATTGATTTAAGATAGATTTCATTAAGATATAAATTTTAAATCTATTGAAAGACATAACAGAGTATATGAGAAATAAGCTGCTCTCATTGTTTGTTTACTTGTAGCCAATGATACTACTGAAATGCTCCAAAGCATAAAAATCCATCGTCCCAAATAGCAAGAGAGCACAAATGTTTGCTTTTACAAGCAATGGTTTTAAGAATGAAAAAATTAAACAGTTGAATTAGTAAGAGTTAATTAAATTTTTAATCAACTACATAAGAACAGAAAAGGGTTGAAAGAAAAAAAAGTGTATTAATGTAAAACAACAGCTGAGTAGCAGGCAGATTATTACAAAGCAATTTATACACACTTCCTTCTTTAAGATCATCACAAAGCCCATCATTTCCAGAGCTGTACTTGCTGAATTACCTCCAAAACATTATGAGTTATAGATGCAGCAGATGCAATTTACACATGAAAATGGTTTTCATTTAAAAGCTTTTTCACAAATCTTCATACCCAATTTTTACCAGTGTTTGATCATTTTAATGGAAGCATTATCGTCCTGCTCTTTACTACCAAAATATAACTCAAATACATTTATAAAAGGCGTAGCAGATCTTTGGAGCTATAAAACTGGCATCTTTATATTGCCCTATCATATCAGTAGTGCCAATGAGGAATTTATTAAGATAAAAGCTATTACAGTTAGGTCATTATGTAATGTTAAAGTAACATTGCAAGATGACAAATCCTATTCATTCTGCTTGTTATTAAGCTACTTACGATACTAATTTTTAAATCACGACCATAGATTATAGACTTTAATTTTTTTCTTGTACACAATTGAATCTGTTGTAACTGTGTATGCTGGCCATTTAATAACTGCTCATAGAAATTACAAGAAGCCCTGGAAGCATAGTGGGTTACATGTTGAGCTGCTGAGCTCAATGTCAGTAATTCAAATCCACGAGCCACTCCGCAGGAGACAGATGAGGCTTTCTGTTCTTATAAAGATTTATAGCCTCAGAAACCCTACATAGGGTCGCTATAGGTCAGAATCAACTCAACTGCTGCACACAGGAACAGAAATTACACTTACAAGAAAATACACAAGGATATCTAGAGATTTCATTTTAAAAAGGCAAAACTTTGCCTTAAAGTCTTACACAATAAAGTCTGTACTATTACATATTTTGGGACGTGTTGGCTCCATACAATAAGTACTGGACTGAGAACCACAAAGATTGTGGTTCGCGATCACCTGAGAAAATGTAAAAACTCATAAACACTATACAAGGTGACTGTGAGTCTGAACCAACTTGACAGCATGTAACAAAATTAGATATTTACTTGCTACAGACCTTTAGTTAACACTTCATATTGAAAGGGCACATAACAAAATCACTTGAAAAGATGATAGACTGTATCATAGCATCCTCTTTGTTCAACATGTAATATATAATGGGGAATGGCAACAATGGTTAGCAATTCTTAGACATTACAAATATAATTCACTATAGAAGCATTTGTTTTCCTTTTCAAAAAAATAATCAGCTGATATGGGCACTTTTAAAATTCAGAAGCAAGGATATAAAAACTAACAAATACCATTCCTTTAAAATTCTTAGTACATACAAAGCTTTAATATAAAGAACTAAAATCATAAAAGTTCTAGAAGAAAACCTTGGCATAAAGCATCAAGATCTTGATTTGACAATGGATTTTTAATTAGACAACAAAAGCATTAAAGGTTTAATATATATAAAGAACTCTTAAGACTCAACAGCAAAAAGACTAACAACCCAATTTAAAACTGGGAAAAAGGACTTGAATACACATTACATCGAAGAGAATACTTAATCAAGAAGCACATGAAAAGGTGTTCAGCATCATTAGCCTTACATACACTGCCACTGCAATCCTCTGGGGCAGTTCTACTCTGTCTTGGCTGAGTCACCGTGATCAGAATTGATGGCTTAGCTTCAAGGAAGCATATTTTTTTCACATCGTTCTCTCATCAAATGGCTGGTGGGTTTAAACTACCAACCTTTTGGTTAGAAGCCTCACTCTTAACCAGTGAATCACCAAGACTCCTTTCATTAGCCACTACCCCAAACCTACTGCTATCTAACTGATTCACTGATTCTGACTCACAGCAGCCCTATAGGACAGAACTGCTCTACAGGCTGTAAATCTTTACAGAAGCTGGCTATTGCATTTTTCTCTCATGGAGCAGCTGGCAGGTTCGAACTGACAAGCAGGGCGTCTTCTCGTTAGCCATTGTTGTTGTTGTCATTAAGTGCTGTCAAGTTGGTTCTGATTCATAGCAACACTGTTTAGGGTTTCCAAGAAGCATCTGGTAAGTCTGAAACACAGATCTATCTCGTGGTTCAGTGCTTATTCCACAACACCACATCAAGATAAGGAAATACAAATCAAAACACAATGAGATACCCAATAAGATGGCTATAACCAAAAACAAAACGGGACAATAAATGTTGGCAAGGATGCAGAGAAAATGCACTGACTGCTGGTGGGAATGCAAACAGATACCTCTGCTATGGGGAACAGTTTAGCAGTTCCTCAGGAAGTTAAACATAACATATCATACAACCCATCAATTCTACTCTTAGATATATACTTAAGAAACTTGAAAGCAGTGATGTAGACACATGTATACATCTATGTTACGGTATACCAGTGTATACCAATGTATACAACAGTCAAAAAGTAGAAACCCTCACAATAAAACATTTAAAAAAAAAAAAAAAAGTAGAAACCCAGATATCCATCAACACATGAATAGATGAACAAAATTTTGGCATTTACATACAAAGAAATATTATGTAGCTGTAAAGAGAAATGAGTAGTACTGGTTTGGTACTGTAGGATAAGGACTGTACTGCTAACTGCATGGTTGGCGGTTCAAGCCCACCAGCCACACTTCAGAAACCCTATACATGTCAGTGAGCCAGAACCGACTTGACTGCACTTAACAACAACAACAAAAGAGAAATGAAGTCCTCATATGCCCACTCCTCACTTATCTATTGACAAGGTTCCAAAATCCAAGATGTTATGTGAAAATCAGTGTTATTAAAAAATGGATGATGATGACCACATCAAATCACAAAATGGAGGATGATACATCATTATACAACTGTCAAATTACATCATTACCTAACTTCCAAATCACTTAGAACCACAGACTAGGCAAGCTGACACAACCTTAACTATCAAAGGCGATATTTTCATCTTGTACCAAGTATCTTAACAACAACAACAACCAAGTATCTATTACCACCAGATGCATGTTAACGTGAAAATATTACACAGATTTTTTACTATTATAAAAGTAACTCTTATAAATGTGAAATGTCAGATAATGAGACAGTCCATGAGTGAGGAACAGGCATATATGCTGTAACATGAATGGAACTTTAAACAGTATGCTGAGTGAAATCAATCAGTCACAAAGGGGTAAATATTATGATCTTGCTAACATGAAATAGTACTAAAAAGCAAACGTACACAGAGATGAGAGCTTAAGAGTAGTTACAGAGGTAGGAGGGATGGTGAGCAGGGACAATCATTATATAAGAAAGCAGTGAATTTCTGTTTACAGTTATAGAAAATGTATCAACAGATACTGGAGTCCTGGTGTGACATTGTAGGAAAAGCACTGGACCACAAGGTTGATTTGAACCACAAGGTAGGTGGTTCAAACTCATCAGCTGCTCTTTGGAAACCCTATACAGGATCGCTATGAGTTGGACCCAACTTGACGCACTTAACAACAAACACTGGTGAGATTTGCACAATAGAACTGGTATAACTGGTCTCAGTGAACTGTACATTTAAAAAAATCAGTGGTTGACTGGGCCAAGAAATCAAGCTGAAGGCCAGTTTTCATAATGTGCCATTCAATGACCATATCAAGCCATCTTTCAGGTCACAATTCTGACAAGATTGTGGATGGATTAATCAAACAGAACTCAAGACAAATCTTGCTAATTATCTAAAATATCATGCTTAGGCTTGGCTACTTACTTGCCTGGTGCTATCTGATAGTGCGCTTCACTGTTGCTCATAAGGTTTTCAGTGGCTAAATATTCAGAAGTAGTCCACGTCTCCTTCTCCAGAATCAATCTTAGTCTGGAAGCTCAGAGGAAATCTGTCCACCATGGATGATCCTGCCATCATTCAAAATACCAGTGGCAAAGCTTACAGCAACATGCAAGCAAATTGACAAGTGCCCATTCCAAACAGAGGTAACCCAGTGGAATGTAAATATCATAGGAAAATATCATTAGCAGTGCATGCAAGTAAAATTTTGCTAAAGATAATTCAAAATTGACTGCCAACAGTACATTGACAGGGAACTGCCAAAGGTTCAAGCTGGACTCAGACAAGGATGTGGAACCAGGGATATCACTGCTGATGTCAGACTGAAAGCAGAGAATACCAGAAAGATGATTACCTGTGCTTTATTGACTACGCAAAGGCTTTTGGCTATGCCAAGGCTTTTGATCATGACAAGCTACAGACAAGACTCAGAAAATGAATATTCGGGAACACTTATATAATCATATGAGCTCATGAGGAACCTGTACATACACCACAAGGCAGTCATTAGAACACAACAAGGTGACACCGACTGGCTTAAAATCAGGAAAAGTGTGCCCCAGTGTTGTATGCTTTCATCACACTTATTCAATCTGGATGCAGAGCAAATAATCCAAAAGGCTGGATTATATGAAGAAGAAGAAGGTGGCATCAGGATTGGAGGAAAGCTCATTAACAACTTGCTATATGCAAATGATACAACCTCACTTGCTGAAAACAAAGAGGACTTAAAATAGTTATGAAAATCAAAGGCCTTCCGTATGAGTTGCACCTCAATGTAAAGAAAACAAGATCCTCACAAATGAACCAATAAATAACATCATTATAAATGGAGAAAAGATTGAAGCTGTCAAGAATTCATTTTGTTTCTATTCATCAACACTCATGGAAGCAGCAGTCAAGAAATCAAAACAACATACTGCATTAGACAGATGTGCTGCATAAGACCTCTTAAATGTATTGAAGAGAAAGGATGTCAGTCTGAGAACTAAAAGTGCACCTGACCCAAACCATGGTATTTTCAATAACCTCAGATGCATGTGAAAGTTGGACAGTGAATAAAGAAGAATTAATGCATTTGAGCTATGGTGTTGTAGAAGAATGGACAGCCAGAAGGACAAATAAATCTGTGTTCAAAGAAGTAAAGCCAGAATGCTCCACAGAAGCCAAGCAAGTGTGACTGGGCAGTGGTTAGTTTTCTTGCATATAAGGTTGCTATGATTTGGAAATGACTGCTGGCACTTAACAACTTTCTTTTCAAAATTATCCCATCTGCTTAGAATCACATCGTACCTAAAACATTTCTAAGTTGAAATAACTGATTTAGTTTTACTTTTGTTAAACTAAATCTTAATTTAGTACATAAAATGTACTAGGTCATTTTATGTACAAAAGTCAGTTTGAACCAAAAGGTCGGCAGTTCAGACCCATCAGTCGTTCCTCAGAAACTCTATACAGGGTCACTTGGAGTTGGAACCAACTCAACGGCACTTAACAACAACAATAATAAAACATATGAAAATGCTACTGTTTTAAAACTGGTGGTTCAAACTCACCAGCTGCTCCTTGGAAACCAGGGTCGTTATGATTCGAACCAACTCAATGGTACTTAATAATTACATGAGGCACCTTCAAAATGTTATAGAAAATGTGTATTATGCAGGGATTTCCTTTTTTTTTTTTTTTTGGTGAGGGTAAGGGGCAGTCATGGCACACAAATATAAAATACTAACTTTATGGGGATAACGTCCCAAAGAAATAAGCAGTTTACAAATGGCTAACTCATTTTAAGGAGGGATAAGATGTTGTTGAAGATGAAGCTTGCAGCAGCAGACCATACACATCAATTTGCCAGGAAAGTTAGTTTCATACATGCCCTAATTGAAGAGGACTAATGATTAACAACACAAACAATAGCCAATATCACAGATACACCTATTAATTCAGCTTCTACAATTCTGATTGAAAATAAAAGTGATATAAACACACTTTCCATTTGATGAGTTCCAAACTGTTGCACATAAATCTGCTGCAAACAAAAGCAGAGCTTTCTGTGGAAATTTTGAACAAGTGAGATCAAGAGTCTGAAGCATTTATTTCCTAGAATAATTATAACAAGAGATGAAGCACAGTTTACCAGTACGATCCTGAAAACAAAGCAAAACCAAAGGAATGGCTATCAGAAGTGGAAGTGGTTGAGTTAAGAGCAAAACCAGGCTGGTCAAAAGCAAAGGTCACGGTAACAGTTTTATGGGATGCTCAAGGTGTTTTCCTGTTGATTTTCCGGAAAGCCAAAGAACAACATTCCATCATTTGGAGAACATTTTGAGACAGCTAGCCAAAGCTTTAAGGAAAAATCACACAGAAATTTTCACCAAAGTGTCCTTTCTACCATAACAATGCTGTTGTCCATTCTTCTCATCAAACAAGGCCACATTTGATAGTTTCTATAGGAAACCACTAGGCATCCACTGTGCAGTCATGACTTGGGTCCTTCTGACTTCAAAAATCTTTAAAAGGACACACATTTTTCTTTACTTTATAATATAATAAACAAGAATATACTCGCATGGTTAAATTCCGAGGATCCTTTGTTGTTGTTAGGTATCACCAAAGTCGGTACCAACTCATAGCAACCCTATGCACAACAGAATGAAACACTGCCTGATCCTAGGCCAGTATCACAATTGTTGCCACACTTGCTAGGACCCTTTAGGGATAGACTAAATGGCTAGTATCCTCACTTAAAAAGTGTCTTAACTTTAATGGAGTTTATGTTGAGAAATGTTGTTGTTGTTGTTGTTGTTAAATGCCGTCGAGTCGGTTCCGACCCATAGCAACCCTGTACAGGGTTTCCGAGGAGAAATAGTTTGTATTTTTTACTTTTAGTGTTTAATTTCATTTTTCCATAAACCTTTTGATTGCAACTTATTTAAAAAATTTCATGTGGAATTCAGAGTATATAGCTAAATTAAAATTTCTGTGTGCCACAAACTCAAGTAAATACTCAAGTTGAGGTCAAGTGGCTAACTCTGAGAAATCCAAAGTGCCAAAAGAGACAAGCATGTAAGCTGCACTGAATACAACAGATACCTATAGAACATTTCAAGTAACAATAGAACAGAACACAGACACTTCTTAAGGAGGCATGGAACATTTTCTAGGAGAGACCATATACTATAGCATAAAATTTAAACAGACTGAAATATGTGCTTATAACAAAACCCATTAAATTAGACACTTAGAAGTGAGAATTACATGTTATTTATATTATATCTCAATAAAGATACAAGAGGACATCAAAAAGTTAGTGGGAAATAGAATTTAAAAGCAATGGACTTATTCCACAATCTTTTTGAAGCCCCAACTTATATATATAGAAAATAAATAAATAAATAGGGATAAAAATGAGTACTCATTTTAAAGTTATTAACTCCCAGAATTATAAATTATTCTCCCAAGATACAATTAAAGAACTCAAGGAGTCATGTTTAAATATGTATATTTTACAGGAGCACAGTGGCTCTGTAGGATAAACACTGGTCAGTAGTTCAAGGTCAGTAGTTCAAGTCCACCAGCCACCTCACAGGAAAAAGATGAGGATTTCTGCTTTTGCAAGCCTTGGATACCCTATATAAGGGTGCTATGAGTTGTAACCCACTCAACGGCACTTAACAACAATATATTTTACTACTATAGATCTTCTACTTTTGATCATTATGACGACAGGTTTGTTGTTGTTAAGTGCCGTTGAGTGGGTTACACCTCATAGTGACCTGTATAGGGTTTCCAAAGAGCGACTAGTGGATAAATACTGACCTTTAGGTTAGCATTCCAGTGTTAATCCCTACAGTGTCACACCAGGACTTCAGAAAGCCCCCCTCAAAAAATGTGAAAATGCAGATTTGATAGTTCTCAAAGTGATATCTTTGTTCTGTAACATTTAAAAGGAGTCTTTGGCAGATGTATGTAATGTAATATGTCATCTGATTTCTTGACTGCTGCCTCCATGAGTGCTAACATTAAATGCAAGCAAAATGAAGTCTTTAACAACTTCAACCTTTTGTCCATTTATCATGATATTCAGTTGTAAGGATTTTTGTTTTCTTTATATTGAGGTATAAGCCATACTAAAGGCTGTAATCTTTGATCTTCATTAGTATTTCAAGTCCTCTTCACTTCCAGCAAGCAAGGCTTATCACCTGCATATCACATGTTATTTATATGTCTGTTATTTATAAGTCTTCCACCAATTCTGATGCCCATAGTCTTTTTCACATAATCAAGCTTCTAGGATTAATGAATAAGGAAGGCCAGAGAAGAACTGACGCATTTGAGTTACAATGTTAAAGGAAAATATTGAATGTAGTACCATGGACTACCAGAAGAACAATCAAATCTGTTTTCAAAAAAGTACAGCCTGAGTGCTCCTTAGAATCATGGATGGTCAAAACTTCGTCTCTCATACTCTGAACATGTTATCAGGACATACCAGTGCCTGGAGAACGACATCATGCTTGCTAAAGTGGAAGGACAGATTTTAAAAAAATGGAAGATACCCAATGATATGGATTAGCACAGTGGCAGCAGCAATGGGCTCGAGCCTAACAACAACTGTGAGGATGGTGCAGAAACCGGGCAGTGTTTTGTTCTGTTGTGCATAGGTCACTACAAGATGCAGCTAACTTGATGGTATCTAACAACTCTTCAGATTACTGGCTCATCATACAGACTGAATATGGTGGAAGGCTACAGGTCGCACAAACCTTTCCTAATTTTAAACCTTTCAGTAATCCCTTGGCCTATTCAAACGACTGCGTCTTGGTCTATGTACAAGCGTTTGATATACTCATTCTTCACAATGTTATCCATAGTTTGCTATGATCCATACAGTTGAAAAACTTTGTGTACTCAATAAAGTACAAGTAAATGTATTTCTGGTATTCTCAGCTTTCGGCCACAATCCATCAGATGTCAGTAATGATATCCCTCATTTCATGTTCTCGTTAACCCAGCTGAAATTTCTGGCAGTACCTTGTGAATGTAGTGCTGAAATTTTTATTAATCTTCAGTAAAACCTTGTTGTTGTTGTTGTTGTTAGGTGCCATGGAGTAGGTACTGACTCAGCGACCTTATGCATAACAGAATGAAACACTGACCGATCCTGGGCCAACCTCACTACTATTGCCACGCTTGAGTCCACTGATGCTGCAACTTGGCCATTCCATCTCATTGGGGGTCTTCCTCTTTTCCTCTGACCCTCCACCTTACCAAACATGATATCCTTCTCCAGCGACTGCTCCCTCCAGACAATATGTCCAAAGTATGAGAAATGAAGTTTGGCCATCCTGGCCTCCAAGGAGCACTCTGGCTGTACTTCTTCCAAAACGGATCTATTGGTTCTTTTGGAAGCCCATGGTACTTTCAATATTCTCCTCCAACACCATAACTCAAAGGCATCAACTGTTCTACGGTCTTCCTTATTCATTGTCCAGCTTTCACATGCATATGAGGTTATTGAAAATACCATGGCTTGGGTCAGGCACACCTTAGCTCTCAAGCTGACATCTTTGCTCTTCAACACTTTGAAAACTTCTTGTACAGCAGACTGGCCTAATGCAATTAAGTCGTTTGATTTCTTGACTGCTGTTTCCATTAAGTGTTGACAGTTGGTCCAAGAAGAATGAAGTCCTTGACAACTTCAATCTTTTCTCCATTGATAAGAATGTTGCTTATTGGTCCAGTGGTGAGGATTTTTATTTACATTGAGATGTAATCCATACCGAAGGCTGTGCTCTTTGATCTTCTTCAGTAAATGTTTTAAGTCCTCTTCACTTTCAGCAAGCAAGGTTTATCAGCTGCATATCGCAGGTTGTTAATGAGTCTTCCTCCAATCCTGATGCCACATTTTTCTTCATAGAACCCAGCTTCTCGGATTATTTGCTCAGCATACATGTTGAATAAGTATGGTGAAAGAATACAACCTTGTTGTACACCTTTCTTAATTTTAAAACATTCAGTGTTCCCATGTTTTGTTCGAACAACTGCCTCCTTGGTCCAGGTACAGATTTCTCATGAGCACAATTAAGTGTTCTGGAATACTCATACTTCGCAATGTTATCCACAGCTTGTCATGATCCACACAATCAATAGCCTTTGTGTAGTCAACAAAACACAGGTAAACATGTTTCTGATATTCTCTGCTTTCAGCCAAGATCCATCAGACCTTACCTGCATGTAATACCAATCCATCTTTGGGGGTGTTCCTCCTTTTCACTGATCCCTTCTTTAAAAGCATGAGGTTCTTCCCTAGGAACTGATCCCTCCTGATACTATGTACAAAGTATGAGACGAAGTCTCTCTATCCTGGCTGCTAAAGAGCATTCTGGCTGTACTTGTTCCAACATATATTTATTTGCTCTTCTGGCAGTCCATGGTATTTTCAATATTCTCCTCCAACATTCAACTGCATCAATTCTTCTAAGGTCTTCCTTATTGACTGCCCAACTTTTACATGAATATGACATTTTTGAAAATGTCATGTCCTGGGTCAGGCGCACCTTAGTCCTCAAACTGGGTGCTCTTCAACACTTTAAAGAAATTTTGTGCAGCAGATTTGCCTAATTCAATGCGGAATTTGATTTCTTGACTGCTGCTTCCATTGAATTGCTGATGGTGGATCCATGAAAAATGAAGTCTTTAACAACTTCAATCTGTTCTACATTTATGTTATTTGTAGGTCCAGTGGTCTTCCTTGGAGGCAGATGGATATTACTCTATCATAGGCAGTACTGCGCTTTAAGATAAATCTTGAAATGCTATTTTGACAATGGGATGCAATACCTTTTCAATTTGTCATTCCTGGCACAGTAAATCATATAATGGCCCGATTCAGAATAGCCAATACCAGTTCATTGTAGCTCACTAATGCTTAGGCTATTGATCTTTATTTGTTCCATTTCATTTTTGATTAACTTCTAATTTTCCTAAATTCATACCTGATATCATCAATGCTCCAATTATTAATGTATGTTTGCAGTTGCTTCTTCTCATTTTGAGTTGTGCCCCATCAGTAAATGATGATCCTGAAACCATTGCTCCATTCATATCATTAAGGTCAACTCTAATGTAAAGAAGACGTTCTTCCTCAATCATATTTTCAGTATGTTCCAACCTGAGAGACTCATCTTGCGGCATTATACCTGACAATATTTCACTGCTATTCAAAGGGTTTTCAGTATCTAACCATTGAGAAGTGTTGCACCTCTTGCTAGTCTATCTTAATCTGGAAGCTCCACTTGAAACACGGCTGACCCAGATGGTATCTAAAATCTGGTGGCCTCATTTCCAGCATCAAAGCAACACGCATGCCACCATAATATGACAAACTGACAAACAAGTAGAGGATATCACAGTAGTAAGTCAAATTCTAATATGACCACCAAGATTCCCACTGCCTGTGTATACCTGCATATGATGCTTTCCCTTGAATGTGGGTGGGTTGCTACTACGATGGATGCATCTCCCTTAAGCTGCTATATAACACAAGTAAAGAAATTCTGTAGATATAAGTTCCCCAATCAATTGACGATGAATTAATCAAAAGGAGATATCCTAGGTAAGCCTAGTCAACCACGTAAAACCTTAAAGAGGACTGTGCCCTTCCAGAAAGAGGTTCAAAGGGTTAAAGAAATTCCCCCGTTGGCTTTAAGAATCTGCCATGTTGTGAAAGAGCTGATTGGCAAGGAACTGAGAGTAGGCTCCAGGAATTGAGAATGGTACCTGTCTTAGTTCATTTAGTGCTGCTCAGCTGAAATACTAAATGTGGTTTTAACAAACATAAACTTGTCTTCTCACAGATTAGAAGGCTAGTAGATCAAATTCAGGGCACTAGCTCTAGAAGACTTTCTCTACACATAGGAGCTAGAGGAAAGTCCAGTCTCCTTTCAACACGTGTAGATTCGGTGTTCACTGGAGATCTCCATGTGTCTTGGAACCAATCTTCCCCTGGGTCTAGGAGGTTCCCATTGCAGGAGCCCTAGGTTCAAAAGACACACTGGACTCTTGGCTCTCCTTTCTCCATGACTATAGGTCCCTTTCTTCTCCGTTCACTCTGTTGTCGCATAGGGTTGCTAACAACAACTCCACCTCTCTTCTTGTTTAATCCATTTTATATCTCAAAATGGAGTCCTGATGTGACACTGTAGGATAAGCACTAGACTACAAAGCTGTTTGAATCTGAAGGTTATGTTTGAATCAGAACTGACTCAAAGGCACTTAACAACATTCCAAGAAGATTGACTCAAAATAAAACCTAATCCTGAACATTGTTGTTGTGAAGTGCTGTCAAGTTGATTCCGATCCATAGCAACCTTGTATAGGGTTTCCGAGGAACAGCTGGTGAGCTTGAACTGCCGACCTCGCAGTTCAAAAGACTTTGCAGTCTGGCGCATTAACCCACAGGGCCACACCAGGCCACACCTGTAGATTGCATCCTTCCTTATTAACATAACAGCTTCTAATCTTTCCTTATTATAATAGAGATGGAGTACTGGTGTGGTGCTGTAGGATAAGCAATGGACAGCAAGGTTAGTTTGAACTGAATGGTTGGTGGTTCAAAGCCATCAGCCACTCCCCTCAGAAACCCTAAGCTGGGTTGCTATGATTCAGAAACGATTCTATGGCACTAAAGAACATAAGAGATGAGGATTTACAACAGAGTAACATCAGAAAACAAAATGGAGATAATTATGCAATGCTGAGAATCATGGCCCAGTCAACTTGACACATACTTTGGGGGTTATACAATTCAATCCAATACACCATCCAACAGCAAACAAAGAACACAGGAACTCAGTCATACACTAAAAAAAAAATTAATTCTACCAACAACCTATAAGCCTGAAAACAGATTCCAAGACTCAGATGAGATCCAACTCTTTCATTTCAGTCTACTGAGTTCCTGACCAGAAGACACAGCTAACCCCATAACCAGATTCTTAACCCACAGAAACTATGAGATGACAATCCTGTGTTATTTTAAACCACTAAATTTGTGGTATTTGCTAAATAACAAAAGAAAACCAACAGGTTAATCATCCACATACTCAAAAAGGAATGCTCAGCAGTCTGACATTCAAGTCCTCCCTATTAATTCTTATTTACCTTTCAAGCCTTATCTCCTTACACATTTATTCTCTCCTTCTTCTGTAAGTCCTCTTTCACATTCACTATGCAAAACAGCTTTGTGGCCTATTCACCAATCACTCAAAGAATACACACCAGAGAATATACATGAACTCTCCTTCCTCCTCATCTCACTTTGGCACAGATAACAGAAAATGTTCCTTCCACCTGAAATGCCCCTTCCTGTAGTAGCAACACTGAGCCCATTTCCTCTTTGCTGATCTTTTTAAAGATCTTCTCAAATCCATCTCCTTTAAAGAATTCTCCCGGAGGAAATTAACTACTCCAACCTAAATCCTGTGTTCCAATGGTATTTTCATTCTTAAAAATTACGACATTCTACTTTAGAATACAGTTTGTTGTACATTAACATTACATGTTAACAATATTTGCTTGTTGTAGGTCTAAATCTGTGGTGGGGGAAGCTTTTATCTGCCAAAGGCCATATGGACACTTTTAACATCATTTGTGGGTCATACAAAATTATCAACTTAAAAAAAGTAGCCTATTATATTTAGGGCAACATTTAAATTAATTCACCCCTAATGTGATGTCTAGAACTGTGGTTACCTTGGCAGGGCCAAACCAAGTGATTTCACAGATTTTATATGGCCCGTTGGCTAGATGTTCACCACCCCTGGCCTAAATAAACAAATAAATGAAAAAGCAATCTAAGGGGATTTCAACAGACAATATCAAAAAACCTAGTTTCAAAATGAGATGCTAGCACAGATTTCAGGAAACAGAGTGCTGACTGTATAAGAGTGTGCTAAAAATTATCCACGCTCTGGCTATAGAATTTACTTCAATCAACTTTTAGAAAAAACAAATGCATGATTTTTCAACATAATCTCCTTACTTCTCAATACATTTTGTCCATCTGTCAACAAATTTTCATATTCCCTCATTAAAAAAATGTTTTAGGATGACCTGTCAGCCATGAATGCACTGCTATCTTCACTCCTTCATCAGGGGTGAATCTTCATCCTTGAAGGGCTGCCTTCAGGGGACCAAACAGGTGAAAGCCTGATGGAGCAAGATCAGGACTATAGTGAGGATGCTTTAACACCTCAAAACAAAAGTTTTGCAGAGTGTCAGCAGTGTGGGCAGAGGTATGTGGACAGGCACTGTCATGCAAGATCCCAAAGCCCTTGGATAACAGTCCTCTGCGTTTAATCTGAAGTTTAGTGAGCAATTCAGTGAGCATCTCACTATAACAAGCACTGTTATCGTTGAATGTTTTTCCTGACAGTGTTCCAGTACTGGCCCTTGAGAATCCCAGAAAACTGTAATCATCAATTTTCCAACTGATAGTTGACTTTTTAACTTTTTCTTGGTCAGCAATTAAGGGTATTTCCATTCTATACTCTGCTGTTTACTCTCAGACTGGTAGTGATGAATCCATGTCTCATCACTAGTAACGATTTTTTTAAAGAAACATTTACCTTCCTTAACATATCGGTCCACATTTTGATTGCAGATGTCCAAAGGCTTCTGTTTATGCTCTTCCATGAATTGTTTTGGTACCCATCTCGTACAAACTTTTCAAAACCCAACTGTCATGGATTATTTCATAGGCAGAGCCATGGCTAATTTGCAAATGATTTGCCACAAAATCCACTGTCACATATCTATTCGACAGAATCATTTCACATACATACTCACGTTGTCATCAGCTATGGACATGGATGAGCATTTTAATAGAACCAGAGTGCAGATCATTTTTTTTTCCCCCCACAAATAAGATCTTTTATTTGTGACCATTAAAAGTGTGAATTTTAAACAGATTCTTGAACTGGTGGCTCAGAGCCATCAGCTCGTTCAACTTCAGCACCTGTGTGATTTCCAGTAGATTTCCAGAACTACTGTCTTCACCATGTAGCTCCATGAGTTTTCCCAACTCAAACTTGGGCTTCTTCAGCATTTTTACTTTCCTAACGAACACCTCATGGATAGGATAAATTGACTGGCAAACCTTCTCTATGCCCTTTCCAATTCTGTCTGGAATCAGTTTATTGACCACTTCTTTCAAGTCATTTTTCTGTACCTCTCGGGTCATGATTTCTATCATTTTCTTCCGGATTTGACGGACCTGTTGGTGCTGAGCATAAGATGTCTTCCGAATCTGGTTGTTGCGTTTTTTAGTAAAACCAACACAGAACAGGCCAAGCAAATAACCATCTGTAGTCTTGACATCAACGTGAGCTTCAATCACGGTCTGCCATTTTTTGACCATGGAGCACATTTTATCATGGGAAAGATCCATGCCATGGAAGGTGGTCAAGCAGTTTTTGCCCTGAACATCCTCGGTAATTAGCTTGAATTTTCTAAATGCAACTTCATTGTTCTACAGATCAGCAAGACTCACTTCAAAAACATGACCCTTGAGTCCATCAGATGCAACTTTGGTTCCTTGAGTCCTTGTGACTAGTGTTTTCCCAATATTTCTTATATTGAACATAGCTGGTGCCTTCACATCATACCAATTTTTCTTAGAAAATGGATCAATAACTTTCTTCTTGGCTCCTTTTTTGCCACCTTTTGTAAGGCGTTTATTCTTGCCGACCGCCATGGTGCTGCTCAGAGAGCCAAAAGGGTATAGATCATTTTTGACTCACCCTCAAATCATGGTTGATATGGAAGAATTCAAAGTGCCCATGTTGGTGTACCCATTTCTACCTGTAACATAATTTTTGTTTTAGCCTTTATCTGAACTTTGTTCTTGCCATTTAAGCTTCTTCACTTAATTCATCTTACATCACAACACTCAAAATTATACTATAGCATAAGCACCTTCCACAAAAATCAATCATGAACCCTGCCCCCACCCCCCACTTTCCCAAACTATCATGCTTTTATGAGCAGACACATATTTCTCTTTATTAACAGCTTGCTGAGGTCACACTCTGGAAAACTACAAATAAATTGGTAGGAATGAATGTACTATACTAACCATTGTCATATTCCACATAGTGAGTTCAAGTGAGACTTAGTTTGCAGATACCTTAAATGACAAGAGGTACAGGGAATAGCACTTTAGAAAAAAAATGGCAAAACTCTGCCCCTGTTTTGTTTAGGCTTATTGGTATGCATTTTGTCATAACAATTATTTTGAAATGTTTATTTTGAAATGTTGTAGAAGGGCAAGAAACTTGAGGGGTTTTTTGTTTGTTTTTTAATGTTATAAAACAATTGCCTTATATACAGAAATAAATGACATTTACTTTAGGTCCTTACTGTAACAATCTTGTTTAAATAACGGGAACAAATTAAGAGTAGTAACATACTGACAGCACTAAAAAATCAAAATGAACAAGGAGACAAACTATAAAAATCAAAGTATACAAGTTTTCTGAAGCCTTTTGATATAGGGGTTAACAGCCAAGTCAAGTTTAACTGCTACTTAAAACATTTATTGTGTCAAGTACAACTAGTATTCACACTGTCCGTCCTTAAATATCTGCCTAGTACTTAGTTGGAGTCCTGGTGTGACACTGTGGGTAAATGTGCTGGATTGCAAAGTCAGTCTGTACCACAAGGTTGACAGAGCTCAAGTTCACCAGCCACTCTGCAAAAACCCGATACAGTGTTGCTATGGGTTATAATTGACTCAACGACACTTAACAACAACAACAAAGCACTTAGTTATGGCAGAGTGGTGGCTCTGTAGGATAAATGCTGGACTGAGAACCACAAGGTGTATGGTTCAAGTCTGCCAGCTACTCTCTGGGAGAAGATGAGGCTTTCTGCTCCCATAAAGATTTACAGCATTGGATAGCTACGAGCAGAAACCAAATCAACAGCAGTTAAAAACAACAACAATGATTATATATGTGTTTTAGGAAGCCCTGGTGGCATAGTGGGGTATGCACTAGACTGCTAACCACAAGGTCAGCACTTTGAATCCACCAGCTGCTCCACAGGAGAAAGATGAGACTGTCTACTCCTGTAATGGAGAGCTGATAGTATAGTGGTTACGAGTCAAGCTGCTAACCTCAAAGTCAGCAGTTAATAACTACCAGCCATTCCATAAGAGAAGGATGAGGCTTTCTGCTCCCAAAAATATTTACAGCCTCAGAAACCCTATGCAGAGTCGCTATAAGTCAAAACTGACTCCACAGCACATAATCAACACACCACCAAAGATTTAGTCTCGGACACCCTACACAGGGTCACTGAGTCGGAACCAATGGCACACAACCACCAGCAACACCATCAACACTTAGTTTATATCCTGTTTGTTACTGTTGTTGCTGCTAAAGCACCACCCAGTCAATTTCAACTCATTTTTGTTGTTAGGTGCCAACGCATCGGTACCAACTCATCATGACCTTATGCACAACAGAAGGAAACACTGCCCAGGCTTTTATCCATTTAAGTCATCACAGTCAAGTCTACTTTGCGGAGGTAGCTCTTCCCTAGCCGCATTTTGAGTGCTTTCCAACCTATGAGGCTCATCTTCTGGCACTGTATTTGACAATATTCTGGTGCTGTTCATGTTTCAAAACTCGACATTCTGTTGCTGAGAAGTGTTCCACTGCTATTTATAAGGTTTTCAGTGACTAAATATTCAGAAGTAGTCTGTCTCTCCTTCTTCCTAGTCTGTGTTAGTCTGGAAGCTCATGTGAAAATTGTCCACCATGGGTGACCCTGCTGGTATTTCAAATACCAGTGGTATAGCTTCCAGAATCACAGCAACATGTAAGCCACCACAGTACGACAAATTGACCGACAAAGTCAACTTACAGTGACCCTATCTAGGGTTTCTAAGCAGTGACTAATGGGTTTGAACCACTGCTGACCTTCAGTTAGAAGTTCAGTACTTATCGTGCAGTGCCACTCTAAGACTTCTCTATCCTATTCAAAGTACTTATAATTTACCTCATATTATCTTTATTTTTCAAACTGGTCTTATTCTTTATCCTTTGAAAACAAGTACAATTGCCTTTGGTTTGGGTATCTTAAGAGATTGTGAAGTTAATAAATTACTGATAATTACCAGACTGAATTTCAATCTATTGCTGAAAATGAAACAATGGATATAAATATGTAAAGAAATTCTTATCAATACGTTAGGTAAGCTCCTTGCACACTGACCATTATAAATTTAAAAATACTTTAAACTTGTTAGAATATAAGATTGTTTAAAATCACTGTTGTGTTGTTGTTAAGTGCTGTTGAGTCGGATTCGACTCACAGCAACCTGGTATAGAATTTTAAAGGAGCAGCTTGTGCTTCAAACCGACCTTATGATCCAATACTTTTATCATACAGCACCACACCAGAACCATATACTTTCCCATGGGTAAAAAGTAATTTTTGTGATAGAAGAGTTTTTTTTGTTTTTTTTTTTTTAGTTTTCATTTCCTTAATAATATAAACTCGAGTAAACAATTTTTTATCTTGAAATTTTTATTTCCAAACATACTAAAAGTCAAAATGATAGAGAGACTACCCCTGTAACTTTCTCTTATATGTTTTTGTTGTTCAGTGCCATCAAGTTGATTCCAACCCATAGCGACCCTTGTATAGGGTTTCCAAGGAGCAGCTGGTGAGCTTGAACTGCCGACCCTGCAGTTTAAACAGCTTTGCAGTCTGATGCATTAACCCACCAGCGCCACATCAGGACTCCTCTCATATGAAGAGTACGCAAACATACTACAAGTCAAAACTATAGAAAGAATACCCATGTAAGTTTCTCTTATATGAGGAGGACTTAAAAAAATGTTTGTCTAGATGGGTCTGGTGAAAGGAGATGGGGATAAAATTCGTAAGACTCAGTAGTGAATAACTGTTATCATGACTAATTGTGACTGTCACAATTGTGAAGGTAGAAGTTTTGTAACAAAAAAAGGGGTGTGATTAATCTTACAGTCCAGAAACAGAGGACCCTAGGACCATCAAGAGAGGAACACACAAACAGAATGTGGGACCTTATCCAGAGAAGCAGCAGCGCCAGAGATGGAGG
>NW_006408537.1:23734557-23743481 GCF_000296735.1 Chrysochloris asiatica | reverse complement strand
GAAACCCTATACAGGGTCGCTATGGGTCGGAACCGACTCGATGGCACTTAACAACAACAACAACAAATTATACATTACTAAATAGAAGTAATTTCTAAATTAGTGGTAAAAAGACAGTAAATATAAAAATAATAATAAACACTTTTGTATTTAAAAGGAGTATATGCTGTAAACAGCATGCTTTATAAAATAATGTTTTAAAGTTAGTTTCTTTTTCCCATAATATTAAAATCAGTCTTAATTTTATGGGCATTGTCAATGCCATTCTCTTCTATTTCCATTGTAAATGCTGTCCAAATTCTACATATAGAGGTTATCTTTGCTCCAGAAAACATGCTAATGCTTTTCATAGTGAAAGAAAATGTATTAAAGTATCTGTAGTTTGTTAGGATTTGATTAAATGTTTCCATATGATGCTGCTCTACATGTACTGAAAAGAAAAATTCAGTTTGTGCACAAAATGAGATGAAAGTGTTATCTCTAAACTATTTGACAGATGATTTAACAACAAAATTAATTCATTTGCTGCTGCATGTTAATCTAAGAATCAAAGGCCAAAAAACTATTTCAACAAAAAGGCAATTAGCTATTAAACTGTAATTACCTATGATGAGAAAATGTAATCAGAAAAAGAACTGAACTACTCGATAAAATATGTGATTACTAAATTGAATTTAAAGTATAAGAAGTACTAAAATGACTGATAATTGACTGAACTGCCAAGTTTTAATATACTTTTGTGTTACTAGTTTCCATGTCTGGAAAGAAGCTATATAAATAAAATTAACAGCTTTAAAATAACCCACTTTAACCCTTAAGGAGGGGTACCTTTACCTTTTTTCTTTGTCAAACATTTCTAGAATCTTTCAAAATACTTCCTTTTTTCTCAGTTAACGGCTTTCTCTTTGTCCAAACTTCATAAAATTAGTTAAATGTCAGTTAAGAGGAATACTGGTGTGGCACTGCAGTGTAACATACTGGACTTCAAGGTCGGACTGAACCACAAGTTTAGCAGTTCAAACTCACCAGCTGCTCCTTGGAAACCCTACACAACAGGGTCACTATCAGTTGAAACTGACTCAGAAGCATTTAACAAGACATTACTAGACTCATTTTTATAATATGATCCTTTCTGAATCTAAGCTTTACTTTGCAAAGGCTAGTTATAATTATGTAACAAAAAAACTTTTCAAATTATAAATATGTAGCTAGTATATCATTACATTTAACTATCAAGCTATATTGTATATTTTAAGTTAAAGATCTAAACAATTATATCAATTGTGAGAGAAATTCAGGTTTTACTTACATTTGTCATAGCTATAGCGTTTTTATCGTAGTATTTCTTCTTTTCATATTTATCTCTGATGAAAAATTCCACCGCTCTGGAAACAGAAAACTTAAGGAAAAGCTTGAGTTCATTGTCATCATGTTCTCCTTTACTCACCATCCCTGTCCACAAAGTCTACATTCTAAATTCAACTTTCCCATTTATCTCTCAGACTATTTCTGCAACTAAATTCTACAACCTATTTCTCTTTCAGGCAATGGAATTCTACTTCTTTCATAAAGTTTTCCCATTCTACCAAAACTACCCAAATTCAATTTGAGAAGCAGTATTTGACCACATTCTCAATCCTACCCCACCTCTACCCCTCACCCTGATAAACTGTAAATTCAATTCAGAATCACTGAAATTTCTATGTAAAAAATTGACAAGCCCACAATGTACCAGACATTGTGTGCTGTGTACATATTTTGTTTCCTTTCATCCTCCAACAACCTAGTAGGGCATACTATGATTTCTGTATCATAAATAATGAATCATTAACTTAGAAAAATCAAGCAATTGGTTCACAGTAACCTTTTAATTACATCGTCCCACAAATTATTGAAATTCCCTTGTGGTGTAATTACTTAATGTCGCTTTTCTAGCTATGTCTTTGCAAACTCCTACCAAAACACTTTTTCTTGATAGGTTTGGAAAAGAATGTAAGGGAACATGCTCATGGATTATATGGTTCACTTGGTAGCAAGACTGTGATCGTAAACACTTAAGAACGCTAATAAAGGGATTGGTCAAAGTTACCATCCTGTTGGATTTTAAATGATACATCTTAGAAGCAGAAGGGAGGGGGGATCTCAACACCATCAAAGAAGAAGAGACAGGAGTCGGGTGTGTCCTTAGGACCCAGAGACAGAAGATGTGAAACTGGAGGAATATCAGAGGACCAGTAACAGTAGAACAAAGAAACAGAAAACAAAAAAAAGTGATAGGCCTCCCAGTCCACAGAGCAAATAAAACAGAGTGACTTTGGGAAGGAGGTTAGTTTGCTGAGTGGGGTGCACCCAGGTACTTAATTGGGAGACTAGGTTTGCTGATACACAGACTAGAGCTCAGTGCCCTTTAGCTGAAACATATGGTGGAATAGTATGTTTGGTGGACATTTATCAGTCGCCCAAAAAGAGCTTTGTAACATTGCCAGGGCAGAGAGAAGCTTGCCTGTGGACACGACTGAGCAGAGATCTTGGTTGATACATGCGTCTTAGAATAAAAATGTCTCAAGCCTTTCTATGTGTTTTGTGCAGGGTCTAAAATGTGGGCCACTTCTTCATTGTTACTTCCACAAAAGAACATTATTTATTTCAGAGGTTCACAAACCTTTTCTTAAAATGTCAGGTAATATTTTTGGCTTTGAGTGACAGTTTATGTTTGGGACAGTGAGTTTATATTGCAACTATTCAACTCTGGACTCTTGCTGTGGTGCTACAGGATCAGCACTGGACTGCGAACCACGAGCTCTCCAATTCAAACTCACCAGCTGCTCCTCATAAAACCCTATACAGACACTCACTGTATGCTGGAACCAACCTGACAGCACTTAACAACAACAACTCAACTCTGCCTTTGTAGTGACAAAGCAGACATGGATAATCCATAAATGAAAGGTATGGTTGCATGACAGTTGTTAATGAGGCAGGGTTGAGGTGAAACTAGAGAGTAAGGATTAGGTTTAAGAATTAAGAATGCCTCCACCTTATTAGAGGTTGTGACTCAAGTCACCCCTTGATGGCATGATCTGACTCCAATCTATAGGACTGCTTTGGAAAAGTTCTCTCTTATCCTGGATCTTGCATCTGCCCCCATTACATCTGACCTCCAGTTGGTAGGACCTTCTGTTCATTTCTTGGGCTGATTCACCAGTATCAACAGCCTGTATGACCTGCTGATTTGGGTTCTTCAACTCTTGAGATTACGTAAGTGAAAAAATTCCTCCAGACTCATCTCTGAACTACAAGAGTAGGAACTTGCCAGCCTCCAAACTCACATGAGCCATTTCCTTTGACAGTAATTGAGCTATTGTAAAATGTTGCACATTTGCAAAACTCTGGGATATTGAGGGAAGGGAGCCTTGGTGACTGATATAAAGGATTATGGAGTGGTAGAACATGTTGGAAAAGTCGAACATTTGGTATACCTTTAACTTCCAACTCATAGACACCAGCCTTGTGCTGATCTTTCCAAAAGAAATTCATAAAACATTTCATCACATTTTTTTTTTAAAAAAAGAGAGAAATAACCGTTTCCAAGTTAAGCTTCCAAAAGTACATAAAGATGCAATTTCCCTAGAATTTTTCAATTGTGTTGGTTTGTACTGATCCTTTGTCTTAAACAGTTTGGGAGAAAAGGAAAGAAAAAGAAAAGAGAAAACCCAGGCAGATGAATCATGGGCCTATAGTTTTGCTGAATTCAATTTCAATAGTAGAAGAAAAGCAAAGTTGGAATTAAGAAGGGATTCTGTAGATGTATGTTACTATTCCATATGAGAAAGATGAGGAGTTCTGCTCCTGTAAAGATTTACAGCCTCTGAAACGCTGTGCATGGTCACTATGAGTCGGAACCAACACCTCGGTACTTAACAACACCATTATCAAACACCCTTTGGTATGGGTTACAGCTCAAGGCAAGTGAACAAAAATCTTCACCACTGGACCAATAAACAGCATCCATATAAATGGAGAAAAGATTAAAGTTGTCAGACTTCATTTTGCTCACTACTGTAACACCCCATTTAATTTCTTGACTGAACAGAATCAGCAGTCAAGCAATTAAACGACTTACTGCATAAGGCAAATCTGTTGCACAAGATCTCTCTGTAAAGTGTTGAAGAGCAAAGGTGTCAGTTTGAGAACTAAGGTGTGCCTGATCCAAGCTGTGATATTTTCAATAACCTCATATGCATATGTGAAAGTTGAACAGAGACTAAGGAAGACCTTTGAAGAATTGATAAATCTGAGTTATGATGTTGGAGGAGAATATTAAAATTACCATGGGCTACCAAAAGAATAAATCAATCTGTAATGAAAGAAATATAGCCAGAATGCTCCCTGGAAGCCAGGATGGCCAGACTTCATCTCTTATACTTTGGACACACTGTCAGGAGGGGGCAGATCCTGGAAAAAGAAACCGTGTTCAGTAAAATAGTGAGCTGGAGAAAAAGAAGACAACCCCAATGAAATGGACTGGCACAATGGCAGCAACAATTGGCTCAAATGTAGCATAGCAACAACTGTGAGGTTGGCCCAGGATTGGGCAGTGTTTCGTTCTGTTGTGCATAGGGTCACTATGAGTTGGTACCAACTAGATGGAACCTAACATCTCCACTTGATTTTTCTTCTTTTCTTCTGTTTCTCATCTCCACTCTCTTCTTTTTCCATTTTTCTTTAATAGTCTCTAGTATGTTTCCTTTCACCATCTTCCCTGTTTTCCTGTCCATCTTTTCTCTTTTTAGTTATTACATTATTTTTCCTTGTTGCTACCCAATTTTCTTTTCTCTTCTTTATTATATTGTTTTCACTGTTCTTTCTTCTGTTCTATTTTCCCATGTGTGCTTTCTCCTTTTGCCCTACCCAATGAGAGACAGAAACCATGCCCATTAAGCCACAACAGTTCTCTCTGCAGGTTCACCTACTGGACAAAAGTCAACACTAGCTCCTATACCACCTGATTGAAGACTTCAGCAACACCAGCCAAACTCACCCTAAACTGAGCTGCACAAATGGTGAACAGAAAACAGTCCACATATATCCATTCTCTAATTACATCTACCATGACACAGTATATGAGAGCTTAAGAACACATCAACAAATAACTATCGATTAAATACAAATAAAACGACACCACAATATCTCAAAGACAACAGATAATTTTAGCTCAAATGAAGAAACAGAGAGTGGTTCACACATATGACCAAGATTCTGAGCCAGAAAATGTTTCTGAGGTAGACAGATTTAGTTCTGAGGAATAAAAACTAAATGAGGAAAGAATTCAAATGATATTTTTTGTTGTTGTTAGGTGCCATCAAGTCGATACTGACTCATAGCGACCTTATACACAGCAGAACGAAACACTGCCCGATCCTGGGATAACCTCACTATAGTTGCCACGCTTGAGTCCATCAATGCTGCAACTTGGCCAATCCATCTTGCTGAGGGGCTTCCTCTTTTTTCTCTGACCCTCCACCTTACCAAACACGATATCCTTCTCCAGCGACTGCTCCCTCCTGATAACATGTCTGAAATATGAGAGATGAACTTTGGCCATATTGGCCTCCAAGGAGCACTCTGGCTGTACTTCATCCAAATCGGATCTATTGGTTCTTTTAGCAGCCCATGGCACTTTCAATATTCTCCTCCAACACCGTAACACAAAAGCATCAATTCTTCTCTGGTCTTCCTTATTCACTGTCCAGCTTTCACATGCATATAAGGTTACTGAAAATACCATGACTTGGGTAAGGCGCACCTTAGTTCTCAAGCTGACATCTTTGCTCTTTAACACTTTAAAAAAGTCCTGAACAGCACATTTGCGTAATGCAATACGTCGCCTGATTTCTTAACTGCTGCTTCTGTGATTATTGATAGTTGATCCAAGAAGAATGAAGTCCTTGACAACCTTAATCTTTTCGCCATTGATAAGAATGTTGTTTATTGGGCCAGGGGTGACGATTTTTGTTTTCTTGACGTTGAGATGTAATCCATACCGAAGGCTGTGCTCTTTGTTCTTCATCAGTAAATGTTTTAAGTCCTCTTCACTTTCAGCAAGCAACGCTGTATCATCTGCATATTACAAGTTGTTAATGAGTCTTCCTCCAATCCTGATGCCACGTTTTTCTTCATAGAACCCAGCTTCTTGGATGGTTTGCTCAGCACACAGGTTGAATAAGTTCGGTAAAAGAATACAACCTTGTCACACACCTTTCTTAATTTTAAAACATTCAAGTGTTCCCATGTTCTGTTTGAGCAACTGCTTCTTGGTCCACATACAGATTCCTCAATTAAATGTTCCAGAATACTCATACTTCACAATGTTATCCACAGCTTGTCATGATCCACACAATCGAAAGCCTTCGCATAGTCAATAAAGCACAGGTAAACATCTTTCTGATATTCTCTGCTTTCAGCCAAGATCCATCAGTCATCAGCAATGATATCACTCGTTCCACAGCCTCTTCTGAATCCGGCTTGTCCCTCTGGAAGTTCTCTGTCAATGTATGCTTGTAACTGTTTCTGTATTACCTTTAGTAAAACTTTACTTGCATGGATTATCAAAGAGATTGTCTGATGATGTCTGCATTCCATTGGGTCACTTCTCTTTGGAATGGGCACAAATATGGATCTCTTCCAACAGGTCGGCCAGATAGTTGTCTTCCAAATTTCTTGGCAGAGATTAGTGAGTGCCTCCTGTGCCACCTCACTTTCTTGAAAGATTACAATTTTTATTCCATCAATTACTGGTACCTTGTTCTTTGCCAATTCCTTCAACACACATTGGACTTCTTCCTTCAGTATCATTGGCTCTTGATCATATGCTACCTCTTGAAACAGCTGAACATTAACCATATCCTTTTGGTATAGTACTCAGTGTATTCCTTCCAACTTCTCTTGATGCTTTCTGCATCATTCAATAATTTGCCCAGAAAATCTTTCAATAACCAAAGTCGAGGCTTGAGAAATGCTGAGCATGTTCTTACTTTTTGGTTTTCTGAAATGATATTTAGGTATCTTCAATCATATCACAGAAATACTGAGGAAAAACAAAATCACAGAAAAAAAAGTAAGAATTTATGAAAATACAAGAATATACAGTCAAAATGAATGCAAAACTGTGAAACAATACAAAAACTGCAGTCAGAAATCCAAAAGATTAATACTAAGATCTCAGAAATGGACAATACATTGAAAGGACGAAGGAATTGACTGGAATCAATGGAAGCCCAAACTTAGTGACCTTGAAAATAAATCTCCAATACTAGTAATTTAGAAGAACAATCTGAAAAAATCAGAAGAAAGTCTTAGCTTTATGTGGGACACAATGAAGAGTACTAACTCACAGGTAATCAGAATTCCAAAACAGAAAGAAACAATAAAAAGCTCAGAGAAAACTGTTGAAGAGTTGCTGAAGGAAAACTTCCCTAATATTCTAAAAAAGGATGACCATACAAGAAGCTGAACAAACTTCAAACAGAATATACCCCAAAAGAAAATCACCAAGACATGTAATAATCAAACTACATAAAATCAAAGTCAAGGAAAAATTCCTGAGAGCAGCTCAGGAAAACTGAAAAATTACTCATAAAGAATAATCAGTAAAATTAAGCTCTGACTTCTTGGCAGAAACCATGCAGGCATGAAAGTAATGGGGTGGCATATACAAAACTCTAAAAAAAAAAAAAAAACCCTGCCAATCAAGAATCATATTCCCAGCAAACCTGTCACTCAAATACAATGGCAAAATTAGGACATTTTCAGATAAACCGAAATTAAAAGAATTTATAATAACCAGAACAGCCTTACAAAAAACACTAATGGGTGTTTTTTGGACTAAGAACCATCAAAAGCACACAACAACCTGAGACTAACGTACAAGACAATACCACTCAGAACTCTGTCCAGATATACAAAGTAAAAGAAATGTATAAGACTGAAAATAAGGAGCCAGGGATACCAATTTATAATGAAGTCTAAAAGAGAGGATAGTATAAAAGCAGAACTTCCAAATGGCAAGGAAGCCAAGATTTCACGATACCATGGACTCTTAAATGGGGGAGGGAGAAAATGATAAATTGCAAAATAATCTGAAGGATAATGAATGTACCTTGATATCAAAATGAAAAAAAGAAAATATGAAAGATTTAGTAAATATTAAAACAAAACAGCAATGAAGAAAATGCAAAGAAAACCCATAAACAAAATGAACACAGCACAGATATTTATGTGGAACACAGACACTAGCAACACCACTACAAAAATCACATAGCAAAATGACAGCAATCAAGTCACACCTATCAATAATTACATACTGAATGCAAATGGATTAATCACACCAGTCAACAAACAGAAAGGCACAAACAGAATGAATACAAACTGTGGTACCTATACACAATGAAATACTACACAACAGTGCAGAATAATGAAAAACCAGCAAAATACCTCATAACATGAATGAACCTGGAGGACATTACATTAAGTAAAATTAGTCAATCACAAAAGAACAACCACTGTACACGAATACTTTTTGTAAAAAGTTTAGAAAAGGTTTTCTAGCTTTAAAAAAAAAAAAATCTATTATGGTTACAATGGGTGGGAGGGAAGAGAAAATTATTCACTGGGTAGAGGGTTGTTAAGTGCTACCTAGTTGGTTCTGACTCATAGGGACCCTCTATAGGGTTTCCAAAGAGCAGCTGGTGGGTTTCTATGTTGTTTGCCAACTACTTTTCCCCTAGGAATGTATTTTTGAAAATACAGTATGCTAATGTCTTCTTTTAAAAAAAATGTTGTTGTTGTTGTTGTTAAGTGCCGTCGAGTCGGTTCCGACCCATAGCGACCCTGTACAGGGTTTCCGAGGGTGTAAATCTTTACGG
>NW_006408537.1:23733062-23734457 GCF_000296735.1 Chrysochloris asiatica | reverse complement strand
TCATCTTTCTCCCGCGGAGCGGCTGGTAGTTTCGAACCACTGACCTTAAGGTTCGCAGCCCGATTCGTAACCACTACGCTACCAGAGCTCTAGCAACATGTAAAAAGTAAGCATTGGTGACAGTTAGAAAAATACTTTCTGGTCTTAGGAACCAATTGTCAAACAAATGTAGGAAACACAAAACCCAAAAACCAAACCTAACTCACTGCCATCGAGTCAATTCTGACTAAGAGCAACCCTACAAAGATTTCCTTGACTATAAGTCTTTAATGGAGCAGACAGTCTGGTCTCATCTTTTTACCGTACAGTGGCTTGCAGGTTTGAACTGCTGGCCTTATGGTTAGCAATCCAGCGTTTACCCTACAATGTCACCAGGGCTCCTTAGAAGGCACAGAAGGCATGTGTTATTTATCAAAAATAATAATACAGTATGAAAATAGCTAAGTGTGTAGCACAAAGTAAGTGGTGTGGTTGTTACGTGCCATCAAGTTGGTTCCAACTCATAATGACCCTATATGGGTTTCCAAGGAGCAGGTCGTGGGTTTAAACCACTGACCTTGTTAGCAGCCCAGTGCTTATCCTATTATCTTCATTTTCTAGTCTGCTAGGGTCATTTGAGACATGATTGGTTGTTTATGTGCCATAGAGTTGGTTCTGAGTCACGGCAATACTATAAAGGGTTTCTGAGGCTGTAAATCTTTACAGGAACAGAAAGCCTCACCTTTCTCCCTCAGAGTGACTGATAGATTTGAATTGTTGACCTTGCAGTTAGCAGCCCAGCTCATAATCCACTACGCTGTTTTTGTTGTTACTTTTTTTGTTGTTAAGTGCCATGGAGTAGGTTCCAAGTCATGGCAACCCTGCACAGGGTTTCCAAGGTGCAGCAGGTGAGCTTGAACAGCCAACCTTGCAATTCAAACAGACTTTGCAATCCAGCACATTAACTCACAGTGCCATACCAGGACTCCATCTACTACACTAGGAGTTAGTTATTTCCATGTAGCTCAATACAATAAAAAGTTAGAAATACAAGAGAATTTTCAAGGAATTGAAGTATGGAATAAATTTATGGCAATTCATATTTAAGTTGTTGATTTGGGATTTAGTAAATAAAACAAAGGAGTCCTCGTGTGGTGCTGTGAGTTAATGCGCCAGACAGCAAAAGATAGTAACAGAAAACATCCCAGAATCCTCCTCAAGTCTATAGTTATAGCATTTGGTACAGATTCTTCACTAGTTCTACCCATTCCTAAAACTAGCAAATGGTACTATATAAGTCCAGAAAATGAAAACAAATCTATGAGAGCCAAAATATGATCTTGAATTTATCCCTCCTGAATTTAGAGATCATCTGAAGAACAGATTTGATGAATTAAACACTAAAGACCGAAGACC
>NW_006408537.1:23724342-23731292 GCF_000296735.1 Chrysochloris asiatica | reverse complement strand
GAGATGGATCAGACAGGTGGCATCATTGATGGACTCAAGTGTGGCAACGGTAGTGAGGTTGGCCCAGGATCAGACATTGTTTCGTTCTGCTGTGCATGGGGTCACTATGAGTCGGTTCCGACTCGATGGCTACTGACAACAACAAGTCCAGAAAAAAAAATTTAATATTACCATATATACTATCTTTTAAACATGTATTTGTATTTTTAAGACTCTTTTCTTTCTCTAAAGATACCATCTGAAAGACAATTAAATTTATATCTGCTCTCAAAGAACAGAATCTTCCAGTTCCAGGCACATACCACTGACAGCAATAAAACTTTGAAAAGCTCAAATAACCTCAAAGGAGAAAAACTGCTGATTAGCTTTGGTGCACAATAGATCTCATGGAACTGAAGTAATTAAAGTTTTGAGATAAGATGAAATATCCTAATAATGAAAAGCTTAATGTAAAGCTTTATCATTTACTATGAACTAGAACATGCAGGCTATAATTAACCACATCTCACATGACAAATTACACTTCCACAGCAGCTTTTGCATAACTTTTGTAAATTGTAAGGCTTTTAAAAAGTAACAAATCTTGTAGTGAGAGCCCGTATTATACGAGTTTAACTCACTTTGGTTCTACTTGCCTCTAGTGGTAAGACAGCTATGTTTAAATCTTTATAAAGTACAGAAATGTTATGTTTTTCACAGAGCACGGAGCTTAATAGTGATACATGAAATAAAGAAAGGGGACTGACTAGAGAAAACAAAAAAGCAAACCAAACCTGTTGCCATCAAGTTGATGTTGAGACAGCAGCTCTATAGGACAGAGCAGAACTGATCCACTGGGTTCCCAAAGCTGCTTTTCTTTATAGACATAGTCTTCCACTTTCTTCCTGCTGACCCTTTAGTTAGCAGACAAGTGCTTAACCACTGTGCCACCAGGAGCTCCTTTACAGAGCCTCCAAATGATATTTTTCATAATGAAAAAAATAGTGCTACTGAAACAATTTTAGGTTAAAAAAAAACCTTAAGGCTATATAGGCATTATATTAGGCACCTTGTTGTTGTTGAGTGCCATCGAATCAGTTCCAACCTACAGCGACCCTGTATAAGGTTTCCGAGGAGCAGCTGGTGAGTTTGATCTGCTGACCTTGAGGTTCAAACAGACCTTGTGGTCCAAATCGACTGTGGCCAAGTGCTTATCCTACAATGCCACAATGGTCTAGAGATGTCATTATATAATTCACCATGAGCAAAAACTTTTTAAAAATACATATACTTTTTTTTCTATTAAAAAAAAGAAAGAAAGAAAAAGCCCCTATTTAAGTAGTTACTGAAAATCATTAGATTATCTTTTTTTATTATTATTAGATTGTCTTTTAATGAACAATGGTGGTGGTGGTTGTGTGCCATAGAGTTGGTTCCGACTCATAGCAACTCTGTACAAGAAGAGGTCAATGTCTCATAAAAATATAACCAAATTTTTAAATGCTTCGGAAGAAGTCAAAACACTGAGCTTAAGAAATAAAATAAGCTTGCACCAAATAATAATAGCAAACATACCCATAATCAAAAAGCCTTACGTTAATCAAACCAAGTACTGAAAAGCTGAACTTGTTATTTATGTTCTAGTTGTAGAATCTCAAACTCTGAGTCTATCGTTAAAAACAATCAAACTCAGAAGTGGTGACACTGATTTACTCAGGTCAGTAGTTCAGATCTACCATCCACTCCTCGGGAGAAAGATGAGGCTTTCTGCTCCTGTAAACATTTACAGCATCTGAAATCCCCTCTACAGGATCACCACTGTAATAAGTCTTCTTATGTAAAGTCCCTGGGTGATGCAGAGGGTTGCATGAAAAACTGGCAATTCACACCTAACTCATCAGTTCTATAGAAGAAAGGCCTGATATCAAAGATTTATAGCCATGGAAACTCAGTGCAGCCCAGTTCTACTCCATAACACTGAGGGTTGTCCAGGGTAAGAATTAACTTGAGGACAACAGCTTTGGGCCTGTTAAATTGTTTGTTGTTGCAGTTCTTTTAATCTTACACAGGAGGGAAACCTGATGACTCTGGGAAGTGTCCTAACAGTTTCTCCCTTTCTTTAAGAGAAAATATTACACTCTATCTCATCAGATCATTTTGAGAATTTAAATAAAAAAGAAAAACAGACTTTATATATAGAGAAAGCACACACCCTGGTGGTGTAAGGAGTTATGCATTGAGCTGCTGCTTGGAAACGCTATACAGGGTCGCTATGGGTTGGAACCGACTCGACAGCATTTCACAACAACTAACCATAAGATCAGCAGTTCAAATCCACTAGCTGATCTGCAAGGGAAGATTCAGTTTCAGAAAACCTACACAGAAACACTGTGAGTCATAATTGATTTGATGGCAGTGGGTTTGGGTTTATACATAGAATGCCAGGTTCAGTGCTCAGTTCACAAGAAATCCTAACTGAGCAGTAAAGCTATTATAGTTGTTATTTTCCACACTAATCTTCACAACATCAAAGATCAAGGATTTGTTATGGATAACATTAGTGTAGTTGTTCACTTCCTCCAACTCAGTTCCAACTCATAGGAATCCTATACAGGGTTTCTGAGGAGCAGCCGGTGGGTTTGAACTGCCGATGACCTTGCAGTTAGCAGTCCAGCGCTTATCCCACAGTACCACACCAGGACTCCATTATTGATAATGTTATTTTTGTTAAGTGCCTTCAAGTCAATTCCAACTCACAGCAACCGTATAAAAGATTTTTAAAGAGTGGCTGGTGGGTGGATTTGAACAACTGACCTTGCAGCTAGCAGTCCAGTGCTTATCCTACAGCATCACACCAGGACTCCATTACTGACAAATGTTGTTGCTGTTAAGTGCCATCGAGTCAATGCCAACTCACAGAGACCCTGTATAAGGTTAGAGGCATGGCTGGTGAGTTTGAACTACCAACCTTTCAGCTCAAACTGGCACTGCAGTCCAGTTTTTATCCTACATCACACCAGGACTCCATTATTGATAAGACTGTTGTTGTTAAGTGCCATGGTCTCACAACGACCCTGTGTGGGTTTCCAAGGAGCAGCTGGTGAGTCTGAAACTTTGACCTTGTGGTCCAGTGCTTTAACCTACAGGACCTCACCAGGATTCAGAAATTCACTAACAGAATCTATCTTTACTGGGAATTATTTGTAGGTAAACAAAAATTTCAATGTGATCAGCAAAAATACCAGAACATTTAATTTCTCTAAGCTTCATCATAAAATTAATAGCAGTTACTTTAAATATGGTATTTTTTTTTATCAGCATGCACAAAATAGTACATAGAAGAGTTCGTGAACATAACATGAAGTTATATATTGTCATTCTCTCAGTAAAAACCACCTAGGATATAGATTTGCTTGGCTGTACTTTCAGATTCTGGCTTAGGCTTTCACTTTTCAAAGGAGGACTACAGCATTCCCAAAGTTCTCAATCAGACCCAAAACAGGAGTAGTGGACCACTTCCACAACTGACCATAACCTCATCCAGCATCTTACATCCCCAGATACTAAAGTAACTTCCCAGTCTGCATGCCCAGATTCATGTTTTCAGCTAATAAAAGGTCAACAAACATGGACAATGCCCAAAGTAACGAAACACGGCTCATTGTCTTTCATTCCTAACCCTTAAACCTTTCATTCCTAACCTTTAATTCCTTCTCTTGTGAATAAAGCTAGAAACACTGGGGTCATTTCAGTGTCTTCCCCAAAATCAAAGCCAGCCCAACTTCTCTGCCTTCATAATTTCTTTCTAACTTTCTAATTCCTTCCTGCCCATTTTCAATGCCACTACCTAGCTTCTATCTTTATCATTGCTTATTTCAGAGCTGCATTCTCCTGCTGCCAGGATCTCCACTAACTTCAACTCATTTTCTTTATGGAATGATTTAATGTTTCTAATGTTTCTCCTGCTTCAAAACCATTCATGACTTCCCTCTGGGTATATTAAATAAGGCAAAACTATTCTACATGGCATTAAAAACCTTCACAATCCAGACCAAAATACTTTCTCTGCCACTTGTCACACAAAACTCAAGTCTTATCACATTTACATTTAAAAATGTTGTTTCCTCAAGTCGTCTTCATACAATTCCTTATGCCTGAAATGTACCTACCTCCCACTCCCACCACAGGATCTTTCTGTAACAAAAATAACCTTGGATGTCAGATTGTTACTTTTATGGGACTGGGTGAGGGGGAGCAGAAAAAGAAAAAGTCAAATGTGAAGTAGTTAAGTTTCTACTGTAATTTTTAAAGTTTCTGTACAAATATAAAACTCCAACAGCATTTGCTACTAGGTTCCAGTTCATACATTATTGTCATTGTTAAGTGCCATTGAGTCAGTTAAGACTCTTAACAACCCTGTGTAGTGTTTCCAAGGAGCAGTTGGTGGGTTAGAACCACTGACCTTCTGCACATATGACCATGGTTCATTCTAAACATAACATGTTTAAACATATCTCTGCAATCAGTAAATGACTGCAGACAAGTTTTCTCAGTAATACATTTGTCTTAATCTCATTTGTTGTTGCTGTTGTTATATGCCGTCAAGCCAATTCCGACTCATAGCGACCCTATTCCAAGGAACAGCTGGTGAGTTTGGAACCACCAGACTTCGGTTCAAATCAACCTTATGGTTAATTTCATCAGGGTGTCTCTAAAAAATACAAGTCTAACAAAAACCAGTGGCTCCCAGGAGGCTATGTTGATCCAGTTAACTCTAGGCAGAAAGGTCACTACGAAAGTTACAGCAACTGATTTTTTGTGATTCCAAAAGGGTAATCTTGACAGATTTTCTCAAAGGACACAGGACGATGATAGGGGCTTATCAGAAATAAGTTTTAAGAAAACTGAAAACTGCAATGATGAGAAAAAGGTCAGGAAACTTGCACCAATGAATTATTTTTCATCACATCAATGCACCCACTCCTTCAAGGGTAGCAACAGCTGTCCTGTGAAAACTATCTTCATCTTATAGTATTCATCATGCCCTTCAGACTTCTTTTTGTTCCCTAAACTCAAAGAACTTTCAAAGTAACATGATTTGAGTCTCTCAAGGATGGCAAAATTTGTTTGCATGTGGTATAAATCAAAGAGTGCAGGATTCCTTGGGGAAGAATTAGAAAGATGGAAACATTGCCCTTTAAGTGCACAGACCTAGATGTATATGTTGAGAAACAATAGCTTCATTTTTTTACTTATTCTCTTAAATACAATGGCACAAATATTTATGTGAGAAAATAGCACATTGTTTTAAATCATATCCTATCAAGTATTTAACTAGGTAAATATATAATACAGAATTCATACTTAAGAAACTAATTTTATTGTCAAAATTGTACACATGGCCTTTCGCTGTAATCACAGATAACACCAAAATCTCCACTGCAGTCAAGTTGATTCTGACTCATAGTGACCTTATAGGACTGAGCAGAACTGCCTCTAAGGGTTTCTAAGGTTATACATTTTTTATGGAAGCATACTGCCACATCTTTCTCCTGCACAGTGGCTGATGGGTTCTCAAATGGCTGACTTCTTGGTTAGCAGCAAAGTGCTTTCGCCTGGGACCCTCCAGAATCAAAGATACCTACAATCAATGAGTGTGACACAAACAGTTAAGCATTTGCCTTATTAGCTGAAAGGCTGGTACTTTGAGCCTTCTCAGAGAGAGCTCAGAAGATAGATCTAACAATCTGCTTCAAAAGGTTACAGTCAGAGCTGACACTTCCGGCGCTTCCCTGACCAGGCAGCTCAGGTCGGGCAGTCTCGGGAAAAGGGGCAGAATCGCACATAAGAAACCTCTGAGTGGCAGGACAGACAGCCTTTGAACAAACATAAGATCTTATATTCCAACATTCTGAACTCGTTTTTTAAAAGATCAAATTGCTGAGGAATTACAGGCATTTTAAGCTTTTGTCTGCCTGCACTTGGCTCCCGCCTGCAAGTGCCTCTGCCCCCTGCAGACCTTGGAATGCAGGGCTAGAGCAACCCCACTTAGAAGGCTGCATTTCCAGGGAAAAGGAAGCATAAACTAACAAAGCTGAACAAATAGAGAGGGATATCAGCGTGGATATCAGGAAATTTGGGGTACCCACGGTACAGAGAGACTGAGAGAGGCATTTTTTATGTCATCAAATAGGACACTACCTCCCTGCAGCCACGACCCCCAGCACTCTACTGCCCTGGACTAGACCAGCCCTCTGCCAAGCCACCAAGTCTCAGGAAAGCCCAAGGCACAGGCCCGAACACTGAGGCCAAGGCCCTCCCAAGGCCCAGACACTCCCACTAAGGCCAAGGCCTGCCCTGAGGGGCAACCCGCTCACAGACTGGTCACAAAACCCCAGGCCCAACCAAGGCCCAACCCGCCGTGTAGCCAGGTCTCTGAGGCCCAGGGCCCCGGAGGCCCAACCCACCACGTAGCCCGGTCGCCAAGGCCCAGTGCCCCTGAGACCCAACCTGCCCTCAGCCCAGTCCCTGAGGAACAGGCCCCCCGAGGCCCAACCCGCCCGCTGAGGCCCAAACCGCCCGCTGAGGCCCAAGCCGCCCGATGCCCAGCTGCTGATACCCAGGACCCTGAGGCCCAAACCGCCCACCCGAGGCCCAACCCTCCTGCAGCCCAGTCGCTGACACCCAGGCCCCCAGAGGCCCAAACCGCCTGCCCTAGGCTCAACCGACCCGCCCGAGGCCGAAACGGCCCACCACCGAGACCCAGGCCCAACTGAGGCCCAAAAAAGTTACTCTGAGTTAAGCAATAAGGAGAGTGATCCTGATCACATCTTCCTGGAGGTAATCAGAAAACATAAAAAATTACCAAAACACATACTTAATTAATTATTAGGGCCACAGATAAACATTAAACATGACCAAGAAGCAAAAGCAGATGACCATATTGGCACATGTCCAGAAAAAAGATAAAA
>NW_006408537.1:23692148-23717482 GCF_000296735.1 Chrysochloris asiatica | reverse complement strand
TTCTACTTTGCATACACAGGGTCACCAGGAGTCAGAAGCAACGCCACAGCAATTCAGAAACAACTGTGATAAGCATTCTCAAACTTTCCATATGAGCTGCTGTTGTTAGGTGTTATCAATTCATAGAAACTGAATTAAATTATTTTGACAAATATGAAAAACATCCTGACTAAAATGTCTGTGAGAAAATATTCCATCTATTCATTTGTGGAGATTCAAAAGGCAACACAGTTATGCTACCTGGGACAAAGATAGATTGCCAGCAGTCAGTATTAGCATGCGTTACTTCAGCACTTCCACTTACTAAATATTCAGTTAGTGTTTTAGATACCTAACATGCCCAACGGCTCCACATGATTACAGTCATTGAATAACAAAGATAAAAGAAGTCCCTTTGGAAATCGGGGCGTGGGGAGACAGGACTCAGGATATTCAACAAACCACATCTCTAATGATAGTTTGAAATAATATACAACATTCGCTCTTCAATTAAGAGGTGAAGATCAATCAAGAAAAATAGGTAATAAAATTTTACATTGAACAATAATTACCGAAAATACTATGACTAGTGTATTACCAGATTCCTGGTGTGGCACTGGACTGCTAGGTCAGTGGTTCAACCCCACCAGTCGCTCCCAAGAAACACTGTACAAGGTAGGTCACTATGAGTGGAAATGACTCAACAACACTTAGCGACAACAACATATACACGAACCACACGACACTCCAAAGACATAGTGGTTAAGCACTAGGCTAGTAACATTAAGGTCAGAAGACTGAATCTAACAGCTGCTCCATAGAAAAAAGATGTAGCCCTCCTTCTGTAAAGATTACAACCTTGGAAACCGTAGTTCTACTCTTGTCTTACAGGGTTCACAATGATCAAAATCTACTTCACAGCAATGAGTGATATATGTACACAATTTCTTGTTGTTGTTAAGTGTCATCAAGTAGGTTTCAATTCATAACAAACTATAAAGGTTTCCAAGGGGCAGCTGGTGACTTTGAACCGCCGAACTTATGATTACAACCAACCTTGCAGTCTAGTGCTTTATCGCACCATACTCAGTAAGTAATTATCCCATATACTACCCAAAAAGTATTTTTGGTAATTACTGCTAAATGTAAAGTTTTGTTACCTATTATTCCTAATTGATCTCCACTTCTTAACTGATCTCCTTAAAAAAGACAGAAGATAAATACGAACTGGAAAAACAGGCTATTTCTTTTTTTTAATCCACAATATGCAAATTTGAAAGGATACTGATCTGTCTGTGGTCTTCGAAAGTTCTCTGGAAGATTAGCTTCATACAGTAGTCTTGCTTTAGTATTTCCCATATCTTGCATACACTAAAATAAAACAAAAATGTTTTTCATTACTCCATGTATGCTACACTGCAATTCCTAGACACACATACATATGAACACATGCACACACATATGTGAACAAATACCAGATAACATTATCAACACATTATATTTAAATCATAACAAGAAATTATTCAAGTTCAAAACATAAGCATATTTTTAATCCTTCAATTTTCAGTATACATGGATCCATAATTTTTCTAAACTTTTTTTCCTTTAAAAACAATACCATCTTTATTTATACTTATTAAAAGTGGATTTCCTGGTAGTTTGCAAACAATACTGTTAATAACAATAGCAAATATTCTTACTAAATATATTGTTGTTAAGTACAGTTGAGTTGCTTCCAACTCATAGCAACCCTGTATAGGGCTTCCAAGGAGGGGCTGGTGTGTTTGAACCCTGTGGTTGGCAGCAGCCCAAAGCTTATGCTACAGATAAACTACTTGAAAACTGCATTTTTAAGGACTCAAAATCCAGTTTTCTGGGTTTTGAGCTTCAAAATATTTCTAGATTCTCTGAATTTATTATAGTAAAGATCACACTGGAGGTCATATAATCCTTAACACAGAAGGTTTAAAAATTAAAGCTTACTAGGCATACAATTTGATACTCATGTTATCCAGTTTAACAAAATTTCATACTTTTTATGAGTACAGATCTAGTACATCCTGGATATCCTATTACATTAAAACTAAATGTAAGATTTACAAACAAAACACTGTAATATTCATTTTTATTTGGTATCACATAAAGGTTAAAGGATCTCTGGTAGCATAGTGGTTACGAGTCAGGCTGCTAACCTCAAGGTCAGCAGTTCAAAACTACCAGCAGTTCCACAAATCTTTGCTCCTGCAAAGATGTATAGCCTCGGAAACCCCATACAGGGTTGCTATGAGTCGGAATCGACTCCACGGCACACCACCACACCCACCACCACATAAAGGTTAAATCCCTCAAAATGCTTCAATTGGTATAGATCTCTTTTTAATAATTCCTTTCTTTTGTAGACTTCCCAGACCCCTCTCAGATAAGACAATCTAGGTTTAACAGATTACCAGAAGTCTACTTTGAGATGAAAGCCCTGGTGTGGAGCTGTAGGGTGAGCATGAGCCTGCTAGCCACAAGGTCAGGTGTTCAAACCCACAAGTTGATCCTCAGAAACCCTATACAGGGTCACAATGAGTTGGAACTGACTAGACAGCACTTAACAACACCTTAAGTTGTAGTTCTTAAGAGTACACACAATCATCTTCCTTTAAATCAAAATTACAGTGACTAAGAGTTGCAAAATTCTAATATATGTGTAATTCTAATATAAACTAACCTCTGGATATCTACTCCATTACGTCTTCAACATGAGTCCCTCTCAAATAAAATAGACATATAAGTCATTCCTCTAGAGATAATGAGAATGTTAAGTAATGGGTAAAAATGTAACATTAACTAATGGGATGGGAGAGGGAGTACACGTTAAGTAATGGGGGAAGTACCAGTAAAATGTAAAGTGGGGGCAAAGGGATATGTTTTTGCTAAGTGTTGTCAAGTCAATTGAACTGCTGGTTAGCAGTTAGCAATGCTGGTTGTGGTTAGCAATTCAGGGTTTACCCTACAGTGCCACTATATATTAAAAAGAAAATCCTTGTTTATACCAATGGGACTACCCCAGTGACAAAATAGTAATTAACCAACCCACAAAAACAGTATTTCTTAAAACAGTCATGAAATAAATGTGTGAAGATAGAGGGTAAAAAAAGATAGAATCTAAATGTGCCCAAGTTAAATTATTGTCGTATCATGAAACAAAAAGCAAGCATAACCACCACCACCACCATTAGCAAAAGGCAAGATAATTCGCAGGGTGCCTGAAATTCCAGAAACAAGTTTAATGTCAAACTGATTTACTTTTTTTAACCCTTGCAAAATCTCGGGAGAGCAGAACACTTTGTGCACACCAAGTTAAGTGATAAAACGATGTATGGTTGTTATTTGTCCTAGCCCGACTGTCACACAGAGTCAATCCTAGCTTCAGTTGCTAGGTCTAAAAATGGCTTCTTGGACTTCACAGCTCTCCCTAATATTTGTGGTGCTTCCTCCCCTTTTCTACAAGGAGCTCTGGTAGCGTAGTGGTTACAAGTTGGGCTGCTAACCTCAAGGGCAACAGTTTGAAATTATCAGTTCCATGGGAGAAAGATAAGGCTTTCTGCTCCCGTAAAGATTTACAGCTTCAGAAACCATATACAGGGTCATTATGAGTTGGAACCAATTCCACAGCCCAGGACCACTACCACCACCATCCCCTTTTCTCTAGTACCTTCCCCAATCTGTCTCTGTACTGTTTCCTTTACTTTCCCCATTAGATAGTATTAGAAATATCTAGTCAACAGTCATTTATAGTAAAATTTACAGCTTAACAGACTATTCTGGAAGCTAGCTGTATATTTTTCATAAATAATTATTTTCATGTGTGTACTGATTTTCCTTTTGGTGTTTAATGTTTGTTTTTAAAATTGGATGCATACTAAATAATACAATGTTGCTGTTGCTGTATGCCATCCATTCAGTTCCGACTCATAGAGATCCTGTAAATAGTTTCTGAGAGCGGATAGTGAGTCTGAATTGCTGGCCTTGTGGTTACCAGTTCAGTGCTTAACCTATAATGTTGCACCAGGGCTCAATAATAGAAATGTTGCTATAAAAGAAAGAACTGAGATTACTAATTGCGATATTTGGAATGATCAGGTTATACTATAGTGAACAGATCCTCTAAATCCCAACGTCAAAAAAATGCAAAACTCTATAATCAGTCTGTCAAATGCCAGTGTTAAACAGAAGACCCTTATATGTCTCTATGTCAAACCTAAAGGCAGGAAGGTAAAATTAAAAAAACAAAAACAAAAAAACATCTATTTAATTTGCTTAGAAAGAGACACAGAAAAGAATAATCTTGGAGAAGAGCAGAGTAGGGGCCCTACCCAAAGGAGCAGTGATGCCAGAGATGCAGGTAGAGACGATGACGTGGAAAGATGGAGCGGCTGGGGACTCTAGACCCAGAGAAGGAAAGGAGCTGTGTGCCGATGACTGGGGTGGCAAGCTTGCGGAGTATACTCTTTGGTTGTTTGATGATGCATGGAGGGGATTGTACTCATGACAATGAAATGAAATACAATAGGATGAACGTAATGCTGATGTTCTCCCATGTAAAGTATCACATATTCACAATAAAAACTTTAAAAAAAAAAATCTTACCTTCAGGACAAAAGATTTTTGGGTAAGGATATAATGATGCCCATGTGTATATATATATGGAGCTTTGGTAGCGTAGTGGTTACAAGTCGGTCTGCTAACCTCAAAGTCAGCAGTTCGAAACTACCAGCCGTTCCACAGGAGAAAGATGAGGCTTTCTGCTACCGTAAAGATTTACAGCCTCGGAACCCCTAAATAGGACCGCGATGAGTCAGAACTGACTTGATGTCATCAGCTTATATGTTGCATGTATATGCAAGAAACTGATCAATATGGCTGCTCCTACAAAGGGAAACTAATTGGCTGAAGTGGGAGACTTTTCACTTTACACTTTGGTACACACTTTGAAGTCTGTATCATTTCCATACCTCTATACCCCAAAACTTAAAAAAAAAAATTAGATAGGATTACTTTAATCCTGAATTGTTTAAAAATTAAGTATTATGCACAGAAAGCTTAGCTAGGGGACATGGGTCCTCTTCTCTTTATGGTACAGTGAGCACAGATTTATGATCAAAAGAATAATTAGTCAAATCAAATTAGTACTTTTAGAAATCTCACCCAAGTATATTTTACATTAAAAATCTTCAAAATACTCTCAAAACAAAAATAGCATATATCTACTAAACCTTTTCATCGTATCACTTTCTTAAAGAAACACCAATGTTGAAGATTACATTACTGAAAGCTTCTGAAAACTTCTGTTTTGTGTGGGAGCTAAAAGATATTACTTGCTCTACTATAGTCAATTCATTAAAATCTCTAGAAAACAAAGATAAAATTTTTCAACTGCCTTAACTGAATGGGGGGGGGGAAGATTTATTAAGAGAAAATGAATAGGTTAATATTTGTAGTCCCTGAACAAGTTCTTCATGTTAGTAACTCACCTCTACTACCATTTGAAAATTTCCAGAATAGTTCTCTATCTTCCTCTCAAAAGTCACCAGGAGTTCTTGCATAGGAGCAAGGCTTTCAGGACTGGTTTCAAGATCTTTTGCATTCCAGCTGCTGGAAAAGAAGGGCCACCATTTTTGGTCTCAGGAACTCTTTGGAAATATTTAATACAGAGTCCATTCACACAGCTTTTATAAAATTGTTTGTTTCGTTTTGTTTTTTTTAGGGGAAGTTATTCTCTTTCTGTTTTAATTGTGCTTGAGAATAAAAGTATAGTACACATTTAAAACTGGAAATTTTTTAATGACGGGGAATTACAGCTACCAGGTGCCATACCTTTTCACAACTTCTAAATACTCTCAGAGCTATGGGTTAATGCGCCAGACTGCAAGGTAGCTCTGAACTGCAAGGTTGGCAGCTCAAGCTTACCAGTTGTTCCTCAGAAATCCTATACAGGGTCACTGTGAGTCAGTGCCAACTCAAGAGCACTTAACAACAACATAGAATAAGTGCTTTCCTCTAAAGCCATGAAATTAAAGATGATGCTATTCTTACATGCCCTGAGTCAGTCCTGTCTGGTGGGTTTGAACCACCAACCTTGCACTTAGCAGTCTAGCACTTATTCACAGCGGCACAACAAGAATCCAAATCAAAGATAGCTGTGACAAACCTGAGAAAGTTTGTCAACACTTTTATATCGTTAGACTATGAAATGTTACACTACTTGAAGAAGAAACCATTGTAACAGGTGTGTGAGGTCAAAGCCCAAGAGTCATCTTGGACATTTCCAACTCTCGCCAGAAGTCTTGGTAATCCTAACTTCTTAATATTTCTTATAGGCATCCTCCTTCAATCAAACCCATCACCACTACCTCAGTTCAGAATCTAGTTAGCACTTCTCCAGACTACTGCAGGAGCAAATGCATCAAATTTATCTTCTTAAAAGAAAAATCAAAAGTCAGTTGTCTACTTGAAAATTTTATGATCTCTTTGCCCTGTCCCCACTTCCAGCGCCTATTACTGAAGTAGCAAGTCCAAACAAGCTTCTGGCCACAACTTTCACCTTTACCTCCTATGACACACACAAATTTGATCTCTGTTCACAAAAAACTACCTAATTTTCCAAATGTAACATGGTTTTTCCAACAACAACATGCTTTTTCCTAAAAGGACATTTGTGCACTGTAGTATGTTTTAAGAAATTCATAAACAAATAAAAAGTCAATATAAAGATACTAAAGATGGCAGGACAGTGGCTCAAGCAGTTAAGCAGTAGACTGCGAACCACAAGGTCGGCAGTTTGATGTGGTTCGGCAGTTTGAGGCTATCAGCCACTCCACAGGAGAAAGATAAGGCTTTCAGCTACCCAAAGGTTTATAGCCTCAGGAACTCTATATGGGGTCAACATGAGCCAGAACTGACATGGTGGTACTTAACATTAACAACAAAAATACTAATGAGACATTCTGAAAATGTTTGAACTTACCATATCACTCATATTGATAATATTAAACAATTAAACCAAAGAAGAGCCATTATAAAGGGAGACCCAAGGTCAAGGTCTACAGTGTCCTAGACCACTGCATTAAACTATGCCTGAAGAAGAAAATTAAAACTATATAGTTTTTAGGGTACTAAAAACTGTAATTTTTAAAAATCCACGAAATTATGTTTTAAAGAAGTGTGCATCTACATACTGAAGGAGTACACCACAAAATATAGGCATTCCTTGTCTAGAAAGAAAGCCATTTTATATTTAAGATATCCACAGGTAAAATACAAAAGCAAAGAAGATATATCATGCAAATAATAAATAAAAGAAAGCCTATACAATGAAAATTATAAAACACTGCTGAAAGAGATTTAAGAGTTCTAAATATACTGAAACATGTTCTTCTGTGTTTATGGAATGAAAGACTTAATACTGTTAAGATGTAAATACTACCCAAAGCAAACAATAGAGTCAATGTAATCTCTGTGAGAATTCCAAAGACTTCATTATAGAAATGGAAAAATCAATCTTTAATTTTATAAGGAATGGCAAGAGACTCTTAATTGCTAAAGCAATTTTGAAGAAAAGCAAAGTAGGAAGACTCACACTTCCTAATTTCAAAACATGCTATACAATTACAGCAATCAAAACAACATTCTGTACTGGTATTAAGTTGTTAAGTGTCGTCAAGTCGATTCCAACTCATATTTACCCTATATAGGGTTTCCAAAGAATGGCTGGTGAGGCTTGAACTGCTGACCTTGTGGTTTACACTGACCTTGCATTATCCTCTAGCACCAACCACATCAGGACTCGTATACTGGTATAGTATGAGATATAGTCAGAACTGTCTCAATAGCAATTGGTATGGGTTTTTTTGTAGACCAATGAAATAGAAGTGAGAGTCCAGAAATAAACCCACACAGCTATAGTCAGCTGATTTTTTACAAAGGTGCTAAGTTCATTCAAGAATCCTAGTGTGGCAACTGTAGTATCAGCACTGTGAACCACAAGGTCAGTGGTTCAAACCCACCTTGGAAACACTGTACAGGGTCACTATGAGTTGGACTCGACTCAATGGCACTTAACAACAACAACAACAGTTCATTCAATGGAGAATGAATAGTATCTTCAATTAATGTTATTGGGAAAATTAGATTTCCACATACAGAAGAATGAAACAGGATGCATGCCTCACACCATACACAGAATGACACACAGAGTTCAAAATGAATTAAGGACCTAAACATGAAAACTATTGTTTTTAAGCGTTGTCAAGTTGGTTTTGACTCATAATGATCCTGTATAGGGCTTCCGAGAAGTGACTGGTGGGTTTGAACCACAAGCCTTGTGGTTAGTTCAGTGCTTATTCTACAGCATCACAGCAGGAATAAAACCACAAAATTCTTGGAAGAAAATATAGGAGCATCACTGTCAGAACTAGTTTTTCAAAATGGATTATCTAACATACAAGCCATATTGGATTAAGAACATCCATTTAAGACAATTACTATTTGTTCTTTTAGCAGAGCTTCCAACCGAGAAGATATACAAATGACCCACAGTCACATGAAAAGAGGCTCAAGGTCTTTACACACCAGAAAGGCAAATGGAAACCGCAACGAGATATCATTTCACTCTTATTAGGATGTCTTAAGGTAAAATAAAAAGGAAAATAACAAATGTAGTTAGGAATGTAAGAAATAGGTCGTCTTATCCATTTCTGGTGGAAATGCAAAATGATATATATAGCCTTTGTGGAAAATAATGGTGGTTCCTCAAAACAGTAAGTACAGAATTACTACATGACCCAGCAATTCCACTTCAGTGTATGTAAGGAGTTACAAGCTGTGATGCAAACAGACACATGTACACCAGTGTTCGTTACAACACTATTCATAATGGGTAAAAGCTGGAAACAACCCTTGATATCCATAAACAGATGAACTGACATACAAAATGTAGTACATACACACAATGGCATACTAGTCAGTTTGAAAGACATATGAAATCCTGATACAAGAGCCAACATACATGAACTTTGAAAACATTATGCTGAGTGAAATAAATCAAATCACAAAAGGATTAACACTGTAGGACCTGATTATATAAAATGCAAAGAATAAGTAAATGTTTAGAGACCAAAGTTTATTACTGGGTACCAAGAGTAAAACAAAGGGGGAGAGAAGGAAAAACATTATATAGGAAGCAGTGAGGTTCTCCTTGTACTGATGAGAAGTTTGGTAAAAAGTGGGGGTAATGGTTACACAACTGATTAATGTAATTGACATCACTAAAATGTTGAACTGGCAAATGTTATGTGATATATCCACCAATTGTCCGCTCCTGTACAGATTTTTGCTGTTAAGAGCCTTTGCCTTGGTTCTAACTCATAGCGACCCTGTGTAGGGTCTTTCAAGGAATGGCTCAACTGCCGACCTTGAGGTTCAAATCGACCTTGCAGTCTGTTCGTTATCCCACAGCGCCACACCAAGACAGCCTTGAAAATGCTATAAAGGGTCCCTATGAGTCAAAACCTACTCCACAGTACATAACCACCACCATCAATGTAGTACTGGAGGCCCACATGCCTCTAGGTCAACAAATTTAGAAGACAGCTACCTGGTCAACCAATTCAAACAAATCATATTTATGCACATTCCAAAGAAAGGTTACTCAATGGAATGTGGAAACCATCAAACAGTATCATTAGTATCATATGAAAGCAAATTTTGTTTAAGATATTTCAAAAACAACTGCACCAATACATTGACCTGGAGCTGTCAGAAATTAAAGCCAGATTCCAAAGAGTATATGGAATGAGGGATATCAGTGCTGATGTCAGATGAATCTTGTCTGAAAGCAGAGAATATCAGAAAGAACTTTAGTTGTGCTTTATCAACTATACAAAGGCTTTATACTGTGTGAATAAGAATAAACTATGGATAGCACTGCAAAGAATGAGTATTTTAGAATACTTAATTGTGCTTAAGAGGAATCTATGTATAGACCAAGATGCAGTCCTTCAAACAGAACAAGGGATAATGAATGGCTTAAAATCAGGAAAAGTGGGCATGAGAGTTGTACCTTTTCTCTATACTTATTCAATCTGAATGCTGAACAAATAATCCAAGAGGCTGAATTACATGAAGCAGAACGTGGCATCGGGATTGGAGGAAGAGTCATTAACAACCTGAGATATGCAGATGATACAACCTTGTTTGCTGAAAGTGAAGAGGATTTAAAATACTTATTAATAAAGATAAAAGATCACAGCCTTCAGTATGAATGGCAACTTAATATAAAGAAAACAAAAGCCCTTACAACTGGATCAGTAAATAACATTGTGATAAATGGATGTCAAAGACTTCAATTTGCTTGAATACACAATCAATGCTTATGGAAATAGCAGTCAAGAAATCAAATGATGTACTGCATTAGGCAAATCTGTTGCACAAGACCTCTTTAAAGTGTTCAAGAACAAAGATGTCAGTCTGTGGACTAAGGTGTGCCTGACCAAAGCCATGGTATTTTCAATCGCTCCATATGCATATAAAAGTTGGACAATAAATAAGACCACAGAAGAATTAATGCCTTTGAATTATGGTGCTACAAGAAGAATGCTGAAAGAACCAACAAACCTACTGGAAGAAGTACAGTCTGAATGCTCCTTAGAAGTGAGCATGACCTCTTGTACTTTGGACATGTTGTCAGGAAGGACCAATAGCTGGAGAGGGCCATCATGCCTGGTAAAGTGGAGAGTCAGGGAAAAAGAGGAAACTCTCCAACAAAATGGACTGACACAATGGACAGCAATAATGGGCTCAAACATAACAATTGTGAGATGCCACAGGACCATCTTTTGTTCCATTGTGCATACGGTCACTATCAGGTGGAACCAACTTAAAAGCATAACTAGGCTTCTTGTGCTATAGTAACTATAACAAGGAACATAATGACATATGACCCAGTTTCCAATCTGTAGAAACTTATAATTTAATTTAGATAAATAAACAGACGTAGGCAAAGGTCAATAACAGTATACAACAATAGATAATTGAGCACAGTATATATAAAAGGTTTTATTAAAGTAGGGATTTTAAGAATAGGAAGCATTTGGTTTGACATAAAGAATATGAAAAAAAATATTCTTAACAGCGACAAAAAAAGACTTCTATCAGACTGATTCAGCAGGAAAAGTTGTCTCTCTCTCTCTCTCTCTCTCTCTCTTTCTCTCTCATATATACACAAAGCTATCTGTTGTAAATCACCTGGAATAAGGTTGAACAAACAGGATGAAGCCATATGGTAAAAGTACCTGAATATCAATTTAAAGAAAATAAAACATTTGTGAGTCTTAAAGGAGAACCAATGCCAATCTCTTTAAAAGTAAAATGACCAAATCAATGTTCTAGGAAGACTATTCTGAATGTCATGTGTAAATAGATGGAGAAACGGCAGTGGTGGGATTATAAGGAATAAGCTGCAACCTTACAGAGAAGTGAGAGTGAATAGCAGCAGAAGCAACAAAATAATTAACAGCTGATGAAATGAAGGAATAGAGAGAAAAGTTTAAGGACCATGGGACACTGCCAAGGTTTTAAGACTAACTAGAGTTAATTAAGGAAATAAGCCAGTTTGAACAAGGAAATAATTTGAATTTTAGATGTGTCCAGTTGTATGTAAAATTAAGATACTTTAAGACTGATGGATAAAATAAAGACACTTACCAGTCTTAAGAGCCTTGGTGTGATACACTGTAGGATAAGCACTGGATTGCTAACCTCAAAGTCAGCAGTTCAAACCTACTAGCTGCTCTCAGAAACACTATACAGGGGCGCTATGAGTAAAAACTGACTGAACAGCACACAACAACAACCAGTCTTAATATTTACAAGTGATACATCAGTTAACTATCATACAACCAAAACTTTCCACACTGAAACAATTTTACAAACTGTTTTTATTTCCATATGAAATAGTTAAGTTTTTAATTGATATTGCTACAGAACAATATTTAATTCTGACATTTCACTATTTATTCTACTCAAACATAATATTTCCTGGCAAACAAACAAACAAAAAAACATAACTAGATATATCTATTCCTTCCTCTTCATTTCTTTTTTTTTTTTTTGCACTAATGCTTGGCTTTCTTTGCAAAGCTTTTTACATGAAAAAACTTTTAGTGATTTCATGAGACTTGCTGAATATACCACGATTAGCAGAGAACATAAAACTATGTTGAGATTCCAGTCCTATGCAATCAAGCTAGCTGGCTAACTCCAGCCTCACAGAACACACAGTACAAATGAATGCTTGAGCAAAATTTTCAATTACTTCATGCCAAAGATCTCCAAACAATTCTCAAAAAATGATAAATCTAGGAATGTTCTCCCATGCAAACTATCACTCAATTCACAATAAAAACTTTATTTAAAAAAAAATAAATTAAAAATTGAAAAGAAAAAAAAATTTAATGAGTGACCATTTAAGGTTTCTCCCTATCTGGAGGAAAGAAGAGTGAAGAAAATCAATGACATATGGAAACAACTGTTCAATGGAATAACAGATCATGTAAACATTGAGCTCCATGACCCTAAGACAAGAACTAGATGGTGCCTCACTACCAAATGCTCTGAAAGGGATCACAATAGAAGGTCCTGGATAGAGTGGGAGAAAAAATGTGGAACAAAACTCAAAATCATAAAAAGCCCAAGCCTACTGGTCGAATAGAGAGTGGTAGAACCCCTTAGCCACCCTTCAAACTTAGAACTGAATTCACCCCATGGCTCAATTTACAGCCAAGCAAGATAGGTCTATAAGGAGAACTGTAACATTACGAATATACACACATCTTAGATTATCAACCATTTGATATTAAAAGGGTAGCATTCACCCAAGGACAAAGTTCAGAAGTGTTGGGAAAGAAGAAGGAACCAAAACAAAAAACACAGAGGAATAAGTGATGTTACATGGTGAGGAATGCAATCAACGATATGAAACAAAGTGTGTATGTTTTAACGAATGGAAAATTGATCTGCTCTGTAAACCTTCACCCAGTTCACAATAAAAAAGTGCTGTTGTTTTTTAAACAAAAAAAGAAAGAAATTCAATCGTTTAAAGGAATGCTGGCATAGCCTCTAGAAGATAGCACCTGACACAGAGTGAACAGCTTAACAAATAAATACATGGATAAAACAGAGTCAAAACTCTGTATGTGTTATGGGAAAGAGATATGAGGGAGCATTTTGTTTTGGCAAGAAGATGAGGCAACATGTTTCAAAGAAGAAGAAAGAAAATTAGGATGCCTCAAAGTGAGTATGATTTCAATGATTAAGTATAAAAGCATGAAGAAAGCCTATAAAGGAAAATAAAGTCAGAGAGATTAGCAACTACCACCTCCAACAACCCTGACCTTAAATCAAGGGAAAAAGAAGCTGTAATTTAAAATAGAAGTTACGTGTACAGAAAATGAGAGGGAGGAAAGTTTCTATTCTGGTATACAAGGCTGTGAAGATTTGGATTTAAAAGACTTTTCCTTATAGCCCACAATAAAGTCAAAGCTAAAGTAAAATTAGTAAATAAGAGGGTAAGCAAAAAAAAAAAAAAAAAAGTATACACACTCTGGCTGCAAAACTTATTTTAATCAAATTTTAGAAAAGACAAACACATCATTTTTCAACATAATCTCCTTACCTCCCAATACATTCTATACATCTGTCAACAAACTTTTATACTCCCTTATTAAAAATTGTTTTAGGGTGACCTGTGAGCCACGAACGTATGCTGTCTTCACTTCTTCATCAGAGGTATATCTTCAACCTTCAAGGGCTGCTTTCAGGGGATCAAACAGGTGAAAGTCAGATGGACCAAGATCAGGATTCTTGGGAGGATGCTTCAATACCTCAAAATGAAGTTTTATAGAGCATCAACAGTGTGGGCAGAGGTGTGCAGACATACATTGTCATGCAAGATCACAATGTCTCTGGACAGCCGTCCTCTGCATTTAATACAAAGTTTAGGCTTCAGCTCTTCAGTGAGCATCTCACTGTAACAAAAATGTTAACTGTTGAAACTTTTTCCTGATAGTGTTCCAATACTGGCCCTTGAGAATGCCAGAAAACTGTAAGCATTAATTTTCCAGGTGATAGTTGACTTTTGAACTTTTTCTTGGTTGGTGACTGAGGATGTTTCCATTGCATACTCTGCTGTTTACTCTCAGGATCATAGTGATAAATCCATGTCGTCACCAGTACCGATTTTTTTTTAAAAGAAACATTTACTAGCTTTTGTTTGCAGTATCAGTTCAAATTTTGTTTGCAGATGTCCAAATGCTTCTGCTTTGGTTCTTCTGTGAGTTGTTTCAGTATCCATCTCTCACAAACCTTTCAAAACCCAAGCCTGTCATGAATTATTTCATAGCAGAGCCATGGCTGATTTGCAAATGATTTGCCACATAATCCACTGTCACCCGTCTATTCGACAGAATCAGCTCATGTGCACACTCAGTGTTGTCATCAGCCATGGATAGATGTTTTAATATAACCGGAGTACGGATAATTTTTGACTCACCCTCATATTTGAGCGACCAAATTCAATGCTGTTGAGTTGATTCCAACTCATAGCAATCCTATAGGTCAGGGTAGAACTACCCCATGGAGTTTACCAAGGATGTAATCTTTACAGAAGCACACTATCACATCTTTCACCGCCAGAACTGCTGGTGGACTCAAGCTCTGACCTTCAGTTAGCAGCCGAGAGTTTAATAAGTGAGCCACACAGGCTCCTTAAAGATGTAAACAAAAGGGGTGAAAATGCCTGCAAAGTGTTTAAAGCAATTTCACTAAAGATAAGTTTTATGCCTTCAAAGTGCAAACAATTTCAAATATAAATTTTTTCAAGATACCACTTTGGAGTATTTTGTTATGGCAGTCCTAGAAAACTAAGGGGGAAAAACATTACTTTGGGTTAACTAATCAGTATAAAATAAAATATAGTCTTTTTAAAAGCTTTTAAAATGTGGTCCTTTTCAAACATCTGAGAAGTGTATGACAAAACACAAATGTTGTTATTACCAAAAATGTTATTAGTTTGACCATTAACCACACTAATTTTTTTTGATTGAGGTTATTTTTTAAAGTCAAAAAATATTGTGAATCAAATAAAATTCAAAATAGACAAATCACTGGACTGTAAACCACAAGGTTGACAGTTCAAGCCCACCAGATGCTTCTTGTAAGAAAGAAAAGGCTTTCTGCTCCCATGAAAGATTTTAAGCCTAAACAGGGTTCGCTGTAAGACTAACCTGACTTCACAGCACTTAGCAACAACATATATAATATTGATTGATGTTGTTATTGTTGTTATGTGCTGTGGAGTCAGTTCTCACTCACAGCGACCCTGTACAGCGTTTCCAAGGCTGTAAATCTTTACGGGAGCAGAAAGGCTCATCTTTCTCCCACAGAACAGGTGATAGTTTCTAACTGCTGACCGTGAGATTAGCAGCCCGATTTGTAACCACTTCGCTACTAGAGCTCCTTAGTATTAATTGATAAATAACTATATTTAAAACTTTATACTATTGATGGAGTCCTGGGGTGGCACTGTGGGCTAATGAACCCAGACTGCAAAGTCCTTTGAACTGCAAAGTCAGTGGTTCAAGCACACCAGCTGCTCCTTAGAAACCCTATACAGGGTCGCTACGGGTCGGAATAGACTCAACTGCACTTAACAACAACATACTATGTAGAAATGTGATTTACTAATAAAAATATTAAAAAGATTGTTGCTGTTGTCAAGTGCCTTTGAATCACTTCTGACCCATAGCGACCTGAATAGAGTTTCTGAGGAGGGGCTGGTGAGCTTGAACTGCCGATCCTCTAGTTCAAACCAACTTTGCAGTACACAGAGCATTAACCCACAGCACCACACCAGGACTCCATTAAAAAAGATTTAGACAAACCAAAACTAAGTATCAGACCGGACTACTGGAAATATAGTTATCAAGTAATGTTAAGAGTGGTCATGAGAGAAGATATAAAGTAAAAGGCATTACAGTAAAAGCATTTCTATTTTATAAATAAATACCTCCCAGGCATTTCTTAAAGCAAATTAACTCTTATGAAAATATATTTATAACACTAAAATACATTTTGATTATGGAATACTATTGAGAACATTACATTCCTAATATGAATTAAGAGTCAATCAGCAGAAATGGATTCCAAAAGACAGTTGTTGTTAATAAGTGCCTTCGAGTTGTGGGTTCTGACTCATAGAGATCCTGTATAGGGTTTCTGATCATAACAGTCATAACAGATCATAACAATCAGCAGAAATGGATTCCAAAAGATAGAAATGTCGTATTTGCCAAGATTAATCTAAAGGCATAGAAATCAGTGCAATGAATGCCATCAGAGGAATTGCCTGGAAATTGGCACAAGGAAACTTTCTAAGCTGATGGGAAAGCTCTGTATCATCACTGGGATGTTAATTACACAATGTTTGTTAAGTGTTGTTAAGGGTCATGGAGTTAGTTCTGACACAAAGAACTCATTCAGATCTGTGAATTGTCCTTTATAATTTTTTTTTTTAATAAAAAGATAAATAACAAGATATTGTCATTTCTAAAAAACACACCACAGTAAATAAGATATGCTTTAAAAAAAATTTTTTTTTCCTTTTTCATTGAATGAGTGATCTTAATAGACAACTAACTGAAACACCTACCTAACTATTCATCTCAAAATGCTTTAACATCCAATATTAATCAACTTAAATAAACGTTTAACAAATGCATATTCTCAAAAAGTATAATTTTATTTATATTAAGTACTACTATAAAATGAATCACTCCATTTACTCAATAGTGCATTTATTAACTAGCTTATCACAATAGATTAGGTCTAGAAATGTAATTTTCTTGAAATAAAAAAGATACAGTAGTTACAGAGGGTTTTATATAACGAACAAATGCACTAATACTGCTAAGTAACTAATAAGTTAACATTTATTATTTAAAATGTGTCAGGTATTGTTCTAAATGCTTTATCCATATTAACTTATTTCTCCCAATCAAAAAAGCAAACCAAATAGGAAGGTGCTATTATTACTCTTGTTTTACAAGTGAAGAAATGGAGGCACTCTGAGCTTAAGTATCCAATCAAGATCACATAAATTTAACTCCAGCTCTTAATCACTTCATTCTATGCCTCTCTAGAATCAACTACTTTGAAATGTTCAAGGCTAAAATAAAGGCTGTGCTGTATAACACAAAATTCAGGATCTTGCATTGCACCTGCCATGTTTTATGCCAAACCAGTGAATCGAAAGCCCTCAAGACTATGAAGTTCTGCTCTAATTGATAAAAAGATATTACCTGCATTTCAGTGCCACGGTAGGACACCCAACTCAAAGATTTTCTATTCAACTTCCCTCAACAGCCTATCTGAGAACAATATTTCTGGAGACCTACCCTAAATTATTCAGGGATGCCGTGTCTGGATTTAGTTTGAAATGAGCCGTTAATCTACTTAAAGCCTAAAATGTTTTCTACATCCCTATCAACTACAAACACCAAGTTACAGCTTCAGATTACAATCCTTACATTTTCTTGAGGAAGACTTAAACACCATGAAATCTGTTACCACATTTACTATAAAAATGTTACGTGAAGTATTTCAAAAAGCTCTGATTCCTCATTATAAACCAGTATGGTTTTCTCTTAAGAATCCTGAAAATTCATGTTGTTGTTGTTGTTAGTGCTGTAGAGTAGGTTCTGAAATCATGCATTTTTGTTGTTGTTAAGTGTCGTCGAGTCGGTTCCGACCCATAGCGACCCTGTAGAGTTTCCGAGGGTGTAAATCTTTACGGGAGTAGAAAGCCTCATCTTTCTCCCGCGGAGCGGTTGGTACATGCATACAGGGTAATATTTCCTTTTATGCTTTTAACCTAAACCAAACTCACTGCCACAGTCAATTCTTATCATAGAGAGGACCCTGTATAGGGTTTCTGAGGCTATATATCTTTATCTCTTGCAGAATAGCTGGTGGGTTTCAAATGAAAACCTTGGGGTTAGCAGTCCACTGTTTATCCTAAATTCCATAAGCTCAAAATATTAATTTGAAACTGTATAAAATTAATTATGTTAGACTTTATAAACTGCAAATCATGTATTCTATTCCATTTTTTCTATTCTCACCTCACCTGATAAATCTTGTTTTTTTTGTTCTTAGTATACAAGTATATCACTGAAATCCAAACACATTAATTTATGTATTTGGCTTACATAATGAAAAGCAATTCCAAAAGGTCACTAGAAAAAGTTGTGTAATTTCACTGTGTATTATAAAATAAGAACCCCGAAAATAATCCTTTTATACTAGAGGCCAACTTTGAGGATTATAAAGTACGATTTTGAGAATTTAACACTGTCACACTAGAAAATCTCAAATTTGTCCCTAATAAAGAAATACCAATCTAAACAAATCCAAATCCATCATGAGAACATTTGCTCACTAGGCTTTCTTCTAACACGTAAGCCCTCTCTGAAAATCAAGAACATCTCTGTATTAAAGGGAAATCTTTAAATCAGTTCTTAAATTAGAGATACTTTTTTTATTTTCTTTATCCTTACCCAGGCTCCCTCTACTGACAAGAAAACAAAGTAAACTATGGAATTATGTTAGAAAATTTCATTTATACAAGAATAAAGGAATTTATTCTTTAAATATTTTAAGATCAACATTTTAGATTTAAAAAAATAGATCTAAAACTGGCTAAATATTACCCAAGAAGAAATAAACCTCTCAATTGATAACTCAAATGTTTAAATTTTGTATGTGGTACAAGTTATTTCATTACACAATTTTTCACCATTAACTCTCAGTTGCAAGAAAGGTAAATAGATTTTTAAATTCACTTTAAATGTTTTAAATTATTTATAGAAATAAAAGATTTACCTGTATCTGTTCCGGAGTCCATTGGTCTAGGTTTACTGACTTGACTCTGGATATATGAACCCCAAGATTTCTATGGATGCCAGCACATCTGATGCAAATAAATACACCAATATTCCAGGAAGCCCATCGGGGACCTAATAAATAAGAATAAACAAAAGAAAGTAGATATTAAAAACTAAAATAGGTATCAAGGCAGCATATTAGACACATTTTGGGGTTACAGAATTACAATGTAAATTTATAGGAATGACATGGTTTCAAATGGTACTAACAGTTACATGCTAACAAGATGTCTGCCTTGGATCCACTGAGAGGATTAAATCAACCTTCTAGAATTTTAATAATTGTACCTCTCGGGGCAATTTCCCCCAAAACGGTCTAAAATTCATAAGTTTCTGTAAACAATTTCCACTCAGCCTATTTGAACAAGAATTAGTAATATCCCACAGTAAAAATTTAATGTATTAAATTTAATTCTTCATTAAATGTTTAAGATATTGTTTTTAAAATAACCAAAAAATAAAAATAAAAACAAATAAAAATGAAAAGGTAGACATTAATCACAAAAAGATAACTCAATTTGGTCAAATGGACAAAAGACATGAACGGGTAATCCACAGAAGTAATACACAGCCAGTAAAAATGAAAACAGATACAAGTGGTAAGAACAGAAAATGCCCTTTAAAACTGCAATTGCATTTTATATACAACATGATGGAAAAGTATTTTCAAACCATTTAATATTAGTGTTGGCAAGGATGGACCACAACAAAGATTATGTAAAGAAGCTTCATGTCATTATGGATACATTTCAAAGATAACACTGAGGTTTAAAAAATAAAACACTACTGGTAAATAAATATATATAGTATGAAACTACAAGTTGAAAAGCATGTAAAATAATACTTCTTGTTGTTGTTGTTGTTGTTGTTGTTGTTTAGTGCCGTCGAGTTGGTTCCGACCCATAGCGACCCTGTACAGGGTTTCCAAGGCTGTAAATCTTTACGGGAGCAGAATGCCTCATCTTTCTTGTTGTTAGGTGCCATAAAGTCAGGTTCAACTCATGGCATCCCTGTGTGGGGTTTCCAAGGAGCAACTGTGGGTTTGAACTGCTGGCCTTGTGACCAGCACTCCAGTACTTAGCCTCTATCTAGCACCACAGAAGTAGATTAATTAAAGGTATTTATACACATGTAATGTAATCTTGGTGTGGCACTGTAGGATAAGCACTGGACTGCTGATCTCAATGCCAAGAGGTTCAAACCCACCAGCTGAGCATCAGAAAGCCTATACAGGGTTACTGTGAGTTAGAACCAACTCCATGGCACTTAACAACATCACACATGTAATAAAAATGAAACAAACAGTGGTACAAGGCAAGAAAATGTGATCAGGGAGAGGCATACAGTGGGCTTTGTGAACATTGTTTATAATTTCCTGAGCTGGATGGTAACTATACAAACTTTATTTTAGTAACATAAACTATAAGTATATAAATTTAGTTGTGTTATGTTAATTCTTTGGGTCTAGTCAAAAAACTCTAGAAAACACTGCAGAGAAACTCACATGTATATATCACAATGTAAGCCTTAGTTGTATTCTTCATTATGAATTTTTAATTTTCTTATAATTATTTTTCAAAAACAAAGTCTACTGCTGTCAAGTTGATTCCAATTCATAGCAGCATTACAGGACAGAGTAGAACTTCCCAAAAGGGTTTCCAAGACTGAAAATCTTACAAAAGCAGATTGCCATGTATTTTTCCTAGGAAACAGATGGTGGGTTCAAACCGATAACATTTTGGTTGGCACCCAAGCGTTTAACCACTGCACCACCAAGGCTCCTGATGTTACTAAGTGCCATCATCAGTTCCAACTCATAGTGAACCTGTATAGGGTTTACAAGGAGCAGTTGGTAGGTTTGAACCGCTGACCTTATGGTTCCCAGTACAGCGCTAATCCTATAGCACCACACAAGGAATACAGGGTTTTTATGAGTTAAGACTGACTCAACAGCACTTAACACCACAACTACCATCATTTAAGTGCTATTTATCATCATATTAAGAAACCTTGAAAATCAAAGTAAGCATATTACTTTTCCTCCTCTAGAGAAGTTTTACACTGGTCTACAAAACAATGCATGGATGGATTGGTTCCTTTTCTTCATCTTTTTAAAACAGAATCATTTAAAATGGAGACTTTTCTCTACAACACAATTTTCCAGAAGCAGCAAGTAACTGAATGACTTAATTAGAAGCATAATTTACATAATATGATAACTATGTTGTTGTTAGGTGCCATCAAGTTAGTACTGACTTATGCACAACAGAAAGAAAACTGCCCAATCCTGAGCCAACCTCACTACTGTTGCCACGCTTGAGCCCATAGATGCTGCCACTTTGCCAATCCATCTCGTCGGGGTCTTCCTCTTTTTCTTTGACCCTCCACCCTACCAAACATGATATCCTTCTCCAGTGACTGGTCCCTCCTGACAATATGTCTGAAGTATGAAAGACAAAGTTTGGCCACCCTGGCCTCCAAGGAGCACTCTGGCTGCACTTCTTCCAAAACAGATCTGTTGGTTCTTTTGGCAGCCCATGACACTTTCAATATTCTCCTCCAACACTGTAACTCAAAAGCATCAATTCTTTTTACACAGGTAAAAAGCTATATTCACTATAGTGGTGGATTTAAAAAAAAAAAAACAAAGGGATTAAAATGTGTAAACGTGTTGTGCCTAAAAATAATGCTAGCAACAGTAAAAATTAATGGCTATTTTATTATGGAGCAAATGCTGGATGTAATTAAATATCAGTGATGTTTAGGTGTTATATATTTAAGGTTATATAAGCCATTTCATTAATCTCTCCAAGGAAAAAAGAAATTCACTGTTACTTTTGGAAAACTTTCGCTCCAACCGTGTTTATTCAATAAAATAATAATGTCATTTTATTAACAAGTTTTTTGGGGGAATACAACGATCCCTTAACAATACAGTTAGAAGAACCCCAGAATATACTTTTTTTTTTTTCTCTAGGTTAGAACAAACTTTTAAAAGACTATCCAGATTTACAGTTGAATTTAATCACTCTACTGACTTACAACTGGACTAAAATCACCTTGTTAACATAGTAGTTTCTCAACATGATAACTGCTTAATTACTATTCTGACATACTCATTTTTATTCAATAAACTGTTGAGCATTTCTCAACTTTGTGTCAAGTTAAGTGTTATTATAAGACCATGGACAAAATCTAAAAAGCTAAGGTCACAGACTGAGAAGGCCAAACCAAATTTAAACTGGTTATTGTTGTTGTTAAGTGCTGTCCAGTCAGTTCCGACCCAAAGCGACCCTGTATAGGGTTTCTAGGAGCAGCTGGTGAGCCTGAACCACCGACCTTGCAGTTCAAATGGCTTCCACTTAAAAAACAATTTGACATAATGTAATAAAATTCTAGATAGATATATATATATACCTTTGTACCAGGTAATACAATCATTCATTCATTCCCAAACAAACAACATATCATATAGTGAGTCATAACAAGAAACAATTCATTAATATACTCTAAAAAATTTTGCTGTTGTTATAATTTTGCTATTGTTGTTTTAAAAGGGTATTGGTACTGTTATCACATACAGGATAAATAAAATTTTGTTAAGTTCTTTGAACTGTACATATCACAATCGATGAATCTTAAATATAGTGTAATCAATTTTAATATAATTTGACATATAATGGGCCATAAGAACCCCAACTAAGGTGATTTGAAGTCTGCATTGGGAAATATGCAGGTCTCCCAGATGCGGCACTGGACTGCTAACCACAAAGGTAGAAGGTTCAAGCACACCCGGTGATCCATGGGCTAAAGATGAGGGATCTTTACAGCCTCAGAAACATTATACAGGATCCCTATGAATAGGAACAGCCTTGAGGGCACACACCAACAACTCCTTTAATTACCCTGAGTAGAACTGGAGAACTATTGTTTTCCATTTAAATATAACAACTACAAAAGAGCTTTAAAATTTTCGTGGAAAATTGGAATTAAAAGATAATGAAAAGGAAGGCAGGGCTTGATGGTAGATTAGAAAGAAGGGTCATGCAGACCTCTACCAGTATTAACAAGGAAAATCAGATAAAACGGTTCAAAGAATGGTCCTGGAAATTTGAACTCCATGTAAAGGAATATTTAGAGGAAATGAAGGCTTACTGCAAGTGGGAGTTGAAACAGAAGAAAGAAAAGTAGTGTTTTCTGATTTGCAGTGGCCAGCGAGTCCCGGAGCAGCCACCTTGAGCTGGAAGGAGCAGATACAAGATCAAGAGATGACTCCCATATAAAAGGTCTGACCCATCAGCAGAGACAAGGGTGTGAACTTTTTTTTTTCATTCATTTAACTTTCTCTGTCTGCACACCTCCACTCTGGTGACTAGGGGGGTTGCTGAGTGGGTGGACACCCCGTCCCCACCTCTGAAGGGTTCTACTACCCATACACTCAGATCTGCACAGCAAAGATGACTGGTCCCAGAATCAAGAAGGGGAAGAAGTCAACAGAAAAAACTTAAAATGGGAGAGTCTTTCAAAAAAAACTTTGGCTAGCCCTGGACTCTTTCTCACTAGGAGAAACATCTAAACAGGCTTGAGGAGAGGTAAGAGAGGCAAAAAAAGAAAATAGGTGAAAAACTAAATCTTGAGTTACATCATAAGGAGCAATAGTAAAATCTTGAAATTTCTCAGGCAGCCTTGAAGGCAAGAAATCAAAAAAAGGGCGGTATAGTCTTACTGATATTTTGATATTTTTTTGTGTGTGTCTGTTTTTGTATGGAAATTACAGACTTTAGTATTCAATCTGGGTTTTATTTTTTGGTCTCTCTTTTACACTGGGGGGAAGAGGCTATTAATTTCCTTACCTTACCCAAGAAGAGACAGCAATTGCAGTTATAGAGCCAAGTTACACTCGCACCCATTCAGGCAAGAAATACTACCAGCTGCTATATACCCGAGCTTGAAGACAAATCTCTCAATACTGCTTTGATAGACTAGCAACTGACAATGGTGGCACTTAACAACAACAATGACTAATGATCTTGAACAATTCTTCATGCTTGCTGGCTGTCCGAATGTCCTCCTTGGTTAAGTGTCTCTTCATATCCTTCGCCCATTTTTAAATTGGGTTTTCTTTTTCTTGTACAGGGTGCTGTAGTTCCCTATAGATTTTCAAGTTTGTCCCTTGTTTATATGTCACTGCAAAATTTTTTTCCCCTTTCTGTGGGCTTCTTACTTTTTTTTTTTTTTTTCTTCAAGTATTCAGACAGTTTCTTGAAGAAATAAAAGCACAGTTTAAACTGGGGGAACACACAATATGAACAGAATCCATGGAGTGCCGCCCCCCCACCAGAGTTAACTACAGCAGTTGTAGATGCAAAAATCACAAATACAAAAAGCCAGAAACATTGAAGGGTACCGTAATTAATCAATAATTGCCTGAAGTTATTTACAAAGAATTCATATCTGTAATTGGAACTAAAATGCAGAAGAAATTTGCAGGAGATAAACACTTGGCTATGTTTTGGTAGTTTCCTGGAATTAAAAAAAAAATCTTTATAGCACCTCTTGATAACTAAAAACATGTCTTAATCTGTGTGGCACATCCATCTTAGCATTTAGTGAACAACTTCTAACCTAGTTAGTAAGTTTTCTGAAAATTCACAAAGAAGCATTATCTGAGAAACAGTCAATTTAGCAAAAATAGGGTCATGGACAAAATGAGGTTGTTGTTGTTATTGTTAAGTGCTGTAGAGTCAGTTCCAACTCATAGCGACCCTGTATAGGGTTTCTGAGGAATGGCTGGTGAATCTGAACCACCAACCTTGTGGTTCAAACTGACCTTGAGGTGGAGTACTTACCTTTGACTCCACACAAGGTTTCCAAAATGGGTTAGACCTATACTTTTAGGCAGAAATCTGTTTTGTCAAGTGCCTTAGATTTCCCATTCACCCTTTTGATCAGGAATTTCCATAGATATTTGCTGATCAACATTATAAAAGCCGCCTTATGCATGCCTTATTTTACATTAGTTGATAACTGCCTATTTGCAATGCTATTCTTCAAGTAGTTGAGTACTGTGTGCTTCATCTTTGTCAGTCATAACTTGGGACTTAGCTTCTGTGATTTTACAGGGTGAAGATATATGTAAAGCTAGGACGAAGATTACACTCCCAGCTAAGGTTATTCATGGTATAAGTAGATTTGTGTTATCTTTCAGTAATCCAGAACTTGATTGGAACTTAATCCAACAGCATTTTAGGAGGTTGTGGAATAATATCCACTTGTCTGTGGATATTCATCAGCTACATGCTCAAATTT